>NW_006239281.1:0-51227 GCF_000226075.1 Solanum tuberosum | reverse complement strand
TTTTTGCTTTCAATAAGTAAATTATAAAGAAATTTTAATGAAATTATGTATAAGATCTTTAAAATTGTTTATAAAAACAATATATTAAGTATGTATATTAATAAAATATATGTATATAATTCATCGGTTCGGTTCGGTTATTTCTTCGATTTTTTCCGAATAAAACCATAACCAAACCAAATACTATCGGTTTTCAAAAACCTAAAACCAAACCAAACCAAACCCAAATAAAATCGGTTTTATTTTATCGGTTTGGTTTGGTTTTTCGGTTTGGATCGATTTTTATCCAAACCGTGAACACCCCTAGTGGGGACCTACCGTCCGTGGGTCCTCCTATGGGCCGTTATGTTCGATGGGTTCAGGACGGGACCCATGCACGGACCGTGGGTCAAGCTATGATCCATACATGGCTTCTGTGGGTCCAATTGGAATCTCTTAAAATATCTCCAAGCCTGAGACTCACCTACAAGACCTATGTATGACTCGTACATTGGATGGCGGACCGTATAAAAGTACTGGGACTTGACACTTTTAGGAGTTTCTGAACTCACCACCCACGGCCCCACCTACGTCCTGTATCTCAGTCCATGGATAGTCTGTCGTTCCGTTGGTACTGACACAAATTTTAGAAAAAGCTGTAATTTTCCATATTTTCAAATCTGAGGTGTTACAGTATTTTTTGAGATTGTAAGCGAATATATTGGAAAAGTAGTGTTGGAAGAGGAAGTGAAATGTTGGGAATGAAGAGTGTATTTATTTTAATAAGTGGGGTAAATGTAATTTGGGGGGGGGGGTTAGTTAATTGGGTCGGGTATAGTTAACTTTGATCGAGCGTAGTCAATTTGGGTCCGGTATAATTAGTAATGGGTTAGTTTGTAAATTAATTTTAGTAATGAAATTATAACCAACAGATGGTAGCCACATATTTTAAAAATTATTTAAATGATAATCCACTATAAAAGTGGTCAGTATTGGACTCAAAGGTGGATGAAAGTGTATTTGGGAGCCAATAGGTGGATGTCATGGGTATTTGGGAGCCAATAGGTGGATGAAGGGTAGTTTTGCACCATTTACAATAGTTCGAGGATATTTTAGGCCCTTTTACGTTTAAAAAAAAATCTTTATCAGTTTTTCTATAATATTTTTTTTGTTATTCTAGAATTTACAAAAGAAAAAATATATTCTAGAAACTAGATTAAAAAAGTCATTAGATTTTCAAAGAACTACATACAGTGGAGACCCCCTCCTTGCCCTGCCCAATAGATTTGAACTCGGCCTTCTCCGTCTTATAAGGTTAAAACTCACTCTGTCTTACCCCATATCTATCCTACCCCATTGCAGCCCCTATATTATTTATACTATAAAAAGAAAGTCTGTAAGATAAAATTTAAATTACAAAATTATCCTGATAAATTTAATATACAATTTTGTCCTTACCTTATAAATCTCTTTTCTCAACTTTTTGCATAAAAACAACCTCATGCAAAGCTTTTACTTTGCAAATTCCATAAATATATCTTGTTGTAAAACTAAAGCAAAATAAGAAAAGAAATATAGAAGATTAGAGCAATAGAAATAGACAGACAATAGATGAGAACTTTTCTTATTCTTCTAAGTATTCAAGTGTATACAATATGAAACCTTATGTCTTTATTTATAGTATAACATAGAGGTATACAAAATGTTAGTCATAAATATAACATTAATCATGAATATAAAGGAGGAGGTTATGGTGGTGTAAGGTTACAAGAATGATGGTTATAACGGTGGAGGTTATCTTCATAATGGAGGAAAGTAATGGAAATAATTAGTGAGAGTAACTTCTTGGTGTAGTGGACATCCACAATATAATATTTAATAATACTCCCCCTTGGATGTCCATAGATAATGTGCCTCGTTAAATCTTTACTAGGAAAAATTCTAGTGAAGAAAAAAGAGCACATATTTTTGAATATGCATTATTTGTTGTCTCATTAAAAATCTTGCCAGGAAAATCTAGTGGAACAAAACCCCAGTCAAGGAAAAAAGAGTAAAACACATATTATACCCCCAATCAAAATACCACTTAATTTCTTGTGATGATGTCATCCAAACTTATATACCATCTTCTCAAATATTGATATTGATAGTGTTCTTCTGATCAAATTATATTCACAAAGAAGTTGCATTCTTGAACTCATCCTTATATATCATTTTTTGGTTTCATCAATATGATGAGGCTCTGAACTTAGCCAAATACATTTTTAAAAATCACTCTATTCGTGACCTTGTAATTACATGTAAATTGCTCATTCAACTTGTTCATAATAACAATCATATTATGGACACTTTTATTTGCAATTGATTGTCTTGTATAATAACTTGATATAACTTCAATGTGATACTATTTTCTGTAGATTAAATAACCTTCTTGCATTTTGTATAGCTAATAATTCATTGACAATACTGTTTAGAGATAATAAATTTATACCAATTTGATATCAATCAAATATCTCGAAGTGAATTATCTCTTTCCTGCACATTAATAAAAATATTATCTCATGGAAAATAATAGTAGAATAAATAAGTGTATTCATTGCAACAAGACATAGTTTGTGCAAACCATTTTCAAAAAATCAAATTTGATCTTTCTTTATGTTAAGCGATATCACAACCATTGAGGTACTATTCAATGGAATCACTTAAAAAAATTTAAATCCTTCAAAGATTTTTCATAGAACCTTCAGTGTCTAGCTAGACATGACAACAATTTTACTATACGTATTCAAATATTTCATCTATTGCCAGATTGAAAAAAACATCATTGCATCCATCACGGAAGAACATATCTCCGTATAATAATGTCAGGACTTTTGTAAAAAAAATATGTTGCAAGACACAAGCCGTACTTTAAATCTTACGATTATTCTTTGGTACATTTTTACTCAATGACATTATACCTTAATCTATGGACTATAATTTCAAAATATCACTTACAAGTAAAATAAAATATACGTATTTTACCGGCCAATTATTTATCTGTCCACATTATTTGGCAAATTTAAACTCAAGATCCTCATTACCATTTATAATATTGAGCACCACATTATATCAAAGCTACCTTCGACAATCATTTTAATAGAAGTTATAATACTACATAACTTATCAAGATCTCTTCATTTTTCATCATTTTCATGTACCTGAACCTTTGACAAGGTTTTATGAAGTGTTATGTCATGGTGCTCTTTGAAAGCACTTGCCTCATTATCATGATCACTTTGATAATTTTCTCCTCTCCTTCCTCAAGAAGTTTTATGTTTGAAAACAATTGGTCGATCACACTTCTGGTCTACCATCGACTCTGTCCTCCAAGGACCATTTATATGAGCATTTGCAGCTTAATTAAAATATTAGGTTAGCAAATACATCTGACAAATGAATTATCTCTTGAACTTCAAGTTTACATTTTTTAATGAGGATCTAGATAATTCACCCCACACATAATTTTCAGCTGCTAATCATATCTCCCCCTAATGTTAGGAAATCTAACATTTACCCCAACCTCATTTGGAGATCTATCTTTGTGCATGGTGGATCAATAGAATCATATGTGCGCACATCAAATTTTTAGATGAAAATTATTTGGTTCCCAACCCTGAACCAATTGTGATGGAAGAACCTAATTATCTTAATGCATATATGTTAAATAAACTCATCTCATATCAAATTTTATTTGAGAGTTTTGTTCTCATAATCAATGGTGTAGCTATAATTGGAGGCATACAATTTATGCTAAACCAACCAGTATTATCAACATATTTTTATAGTTTTGAACTGTACTCTTAATTTAACAATTCGAATAAATAACCTTACAAAAAAATAATTTGTAAGTTGATAACAAATGCACATGTGACCATACCATAGATGTATCGATTAAATCATAATAGTAAGCGGTCCACGTGGTAGGTGAACGGACCGATATTCACCGTTTTATATGTTCCAAATAATTTCAGGGGATACAATCCCAACCTTAGCTAGTACAATGATCATTTTATCATGAGAACGTGCAACACAATAGAATTCTTGAAGAATCTTTTATTTCTTCAACATATAGCCACATGAATTCTCAATTTCTTTTGCATTACATTTGAACCAGAATGACCAACTAGTTATGCCAACTGATATTTATTCTAGTAAACTTCTAGTTTACTTTTGCATGTGATTCCATCATCATGTCCATATTTGTATACAACAAACAAGAGAATAAGGTGGGTAAACTTTTATGTAAATATTTATAACCCGCTTCAATTATAGTAATTTGTTTAATCTTTCAATAATTTACAGTCACAATATAATAATGTTTCTTTTCAATTCCTCTGAAACTTATTAAGTTTCTTTTGAGACTTACTACAATCCCAATATTATGAACAATTTCATTTCATTGAATAGTGCTAGAAAGACATAACATTTTCTAAATAGTATTCTATATTGATTGAATGATACAATATAAAACAAATACTTATAACTAAAAAATTGTAGGGTTAGAGTCCTATTTTAGGAAGGAGTATATATTGCTATAAATGTGTATTATGTAAATCAATTATATTCTAAGAAAAATATATATTTTTGATTACTATACAATTATAATTTTATCTAACATCCCCCCTTAAATTGATATAGATAATCATAGAGTAGCAATTTGGAGATAAGTTATTGATGTGGTGCTCGTGTCATCGCCTTTATACATAAATTGGAAAGGTGATCATGAGAAGAAATGTGTTGTAGAGTGATGAGACAATTGATAACCAATTCTCAAATGTAATGACAGCCCACCTCTATATGCTTTGTGTTTTCGTGTTGCACCAGATTTGTGGCTATTTTAATCACACTAGTGTTATCAACATGTAACACTTTAGGAGATGTAATAGTGACACCAAGATTAGATAATAGCCATTGTAGCTAAAATAAAATTGTACTTGCTGTCGACATAGCACGATACTCAGCCTCCGCAGATGATTTAGATGTACATGTTGTTTCTTACATTTCCAAGATATCATGGATGTGCCAAGAAATATGCACCAACAGTAACAAAGCGATGTGAATCGGGACAACCAACCCAATTTGCATCAGTATATCCTTCAAGATGTATAGAAGAATTATAATAAAAAAGAACACCTTGACTTATAGAACCACAAACATACCGAATGAAATTAAGTAATGTAGTGTGATGTATACGATAAAGATTAGCCACAAACTGACTTATAACCTGTACTGCATATGAGATGTCTGGCCTTGTCATAGTGAGATAAACTAATGGTCTCACCAACTGCCGGTACAATGTTGGATCATTGAACAGTTCCCCATCAACCTCCTTGTACTTCATATTAATCTCCATCGGGTGTACACAACCTTGTCATCAGCAAGAAAACCCTTCAAACAAGATCACTAGCATACTTTTGTTGTGTAAGAATGATCCCAGTAGGTAAGTATAGTACTTCAAGTCCAAGAAAGTATGTGAGTTGTCCCAAGTCCTTCATCTTAAATGAGATATGCACGAATTTTTTCAACTTAGTAATATTTTCTGGATCATTTCTTTTGATAATGATATCATCAACATAGATGAGAGGTATTGTGATACCTACTTGAGAAGTAGAAGAAACATGGAATAATCTGAAGAACTCTGAGAAAAGCCCACAGTTTGAATCGTGGATTAAAATTTATCAAATCAAGCTTTGAAAGCCTGTTTTAAGCCATAAAGAGATTTTTGAAGACTACAAACAACATTTAGTCTTGGCAGAACACAACCAGGTGGTAGTTTCATAAACAAGACTTATTTTAGGTCACCGTAACGAAACACATATTTCACATCCATCTGATATAAGCTACAACATCTCATTGAAGCCACATCCAATAATGTTCGTACCGTTGTCATCTTAGCAACATGTGCAAAAGACTCTTCATAATCTACCCATAATCCTCTTTGTACCATTGAGCAACCAATCGAGATTTGTAGAGATCAATTGTATCATTTACCTTAAGTTTAATGGAATACACCCACTTACTTTTAATGAGAACTCCATCTATTGATTTATCAACAAAGTCCCAAGTAGAATTTCATTCAATGCATGAAGCTCTTCCGATATTGCCTCTTTCCAACAAGTTTGTGTAGAAGTCTAAGACTAAGATGTAGGTACGTCAACATAATGTAGTATGGTATACATGGCATAATACTTACCAAATTTCTCTGGAGAGTAATCGATCCATTCAGGAGCATGGCAGTCTATCCTACTAGATCAGCGTGGGGGAGTAACTGATGAGAGGATTCCTCTTCTGAAGATGAGGATGAGTAAGTAGAGTCAATATCTGAGGACAGAAGGGCTGGAGATCATTATCATCATAGTTCATGGGCTGCTCCGGAGGATGAGTAGCTACCACATCATCATCAAACTTGTACAAGAAAATAGATTTTGAAGAATGTTTAGAATTGTGTTTTTAAGAAAATTGACCCTAAAAGATAACATGATTGGATACATGAAGCTGTCAATGAGATGCATTATAACAGTGATGCCACTTTTGTGTTTTGATGTAGCCCATAAAAATACATTGTGATGCTTTTGTTGAAAACTTTTGCCATTCATGTGTTGGAAGATGGATAAATCCAACACAACCAAAAACTCGCATGTGGGAATAATCAAGCTTCTTATGAAATAATTTGAAGTACAGTGTCTCCTTGGCAATTATTAGGGAATTTTGTCTATTAATCAAGTAGACAGAAGTATGTACTACTTCAGGCCAAAAACTCCTAGGCATATTAGATATACCGCCAATGAAGTTTTCAAAACATGTTGATTCTTCCTTTCTACGACTCCATTTCATTTCACCATGGTTAATAGTGTGCCCAAGGGACTGGACAGTGGGTTGTGCGAAGCTGTATTTTTTTCCCGCTTTACACACAAATCATTATCACGCAAGACTTTGAACACTTTGCACAAGTGCTTAACATGCTCCTCCATGTTGTTGCTATAAACGACAATGTCGTCCAAATACATAACTACAAACTGATCCAAAAAGGGATGGAACAACTTTTTCATCAACGTACAAAACGTCGCTGGAGCGTTTGTCAAGCTGAAAGGCATGACTAGCCACGCAAAAGCTCCATAACGAGTGACACAAGTCATTTTTGGCTCATCACCTTCGGCAATCTGGACTTGGTAATAACCCTTCCTCAAGTCCATCTTCGTGAACACTTTGGCCTACCCCAAACGATCAAATAAATCAGCAATCAAAGATATAGAATATTTGTTCTTCACCGTGACCTTGTTGAGGGCCCGATAATCAATACACAAACGCAGCGTCCCTTCCTTCTTCTTTTGGAACAAAACAGGCACACCAAATGGTGCCTTAGAAGGCCTAATATGTCCAGGATCAAGCAGCTCCTTGAGTTGCTTTCTAAGTTCCTCCAATTCTGGGGGAGCCATACGATAAGGGGTCATGGCAGGTGGCTTTACCCCGGGAACCAATTCAATTTGGTGATCAACTTCCCTACATGGTGGCAACCGTTGGGGAAGTTCTTTCGGCATCATGTCCCTATTATCAAAAAGGACCTTCTCAATACAAAGAGGCAAAGCTACTACCTCAATTGAGTCTCCGACGCCTCCGACGCCTCCGACAAGGGCGGCAAGAAAGGTTGGTTCCCCTCTCTTAAAGCCTTTAACAATCTGCATAGCGGACAAGTGTATCTCATTTTGTGGTACCCGAATAAGGGTACCATGCAAGAGCCACCGGCATCGCTGATGTGAAGTTGGTTGAGGGACAGCGAAATAAATGTGTGAACCTAATACCAAAAATCCAGCCCCAAAATAATGTCAAACACATCTATGGGTGTAATAGTAAAGTCTGTCAACCCCTTCCATCCTCCTAAATCAATGGGGACTTTAGGAGTGAAACCATGGACTGTAGTGGGGAGGCCGTTGACGGTTTTCAACATCGTATCGCTGGCAACATAATTCAAACAAAGGTCCTTGGCCCTTTCCTTCGTTACAAAGTTATGTGTTGCACCGATGTCCACCATAATACGAACGTATTTGTCATTCAACTTGGCATTTACGAATAGTGATTTGTGCGACCTTACACTAGCCGGCTGAGCAGCCAACGCAACAAGTGTCATGTGATTAAACAACGCCATATGATTAAACATGCCAATATCAACGTTCTTTCCCTTGTCCGCCTCACCAGCCTATCCACCTTGCTCTCCGGATGGTCCTCCGATTTGCATGGCAGCCTGCTCCTGCCATAACATTTAACTTACTCAACGACGAGCAATAACAGGTAGCGTGAGTAGTCTCACCACAAATATAACAACCCTCACGATGTGGAACGCCTTTCTTACGATCCTCATAATTTTTACGGAAATTAGAAGACTGATTACGATTGTTACCTCTCGCATCGCTGCCTCGGTTGGGAACATGTTTGCTTTTGTTTCGGTTGTTATCCACCTTGGGAGGAACATTTTTGCTCCGATTGTCCCTCCTCTTCGCTGCATCTGCCCAAAAATTAGTAAGTGATTCAGCCACTACGATCGCTTCATCAACGTCATTGACTTGCTGCCTTTGGAGTTTTTGTTTGGCCCAATTTTGGAGACCATCCAAGAAGTAAAACAACAAGTCCTCGCTGGTCATACTCATAATTTGGAGAGTGAGTTTTGTGAACTCTTTCACGTAATCACGAATGGAGGACGTTTGCTTTAATTCTCTCAACCTCCGACGAGCCTTATGTACTACGTTTTGAGGATAAAATTGTCGCTTTAGCTTTTCTTTGAACTGCCCCCAATCATCGATGGAGCAAACCCCTCTCTCCATGTTTACCTTTTTCCTCCGCCACCACAACATAGCGGTGTCGCTCAAATACATAGCCATTGTCCGGCTCTTGGCAGCCTCACTAGTCATGTTCACATGCTCGAAATAAGCATCCATTTGCCACAAGAAATTCTCAACGTCTTGGGCATTTATTTTATCATGAAACTCCTTTGGTTTAGGAGGCTCAATACGTGTCTCACGAACTGTAACGGGACCAACAACTCCCGCACCGGTAGTCTCATCAACCTGCCTTTTTAAAGTCTCAAACTCTCTATGAAGAGAGGAGAGTGCTTCGGTGAGCTTGAGTTCAAGGTTGGTCAGCGTTTCCTTGTTCACTTCCTCAAGCTCAACAAGGTTGCTCTTCACCTCATCAAGGCCCTCAAGAGTTACCGTTTCAAGAGAACTAAAGTTGTTCTCGAAAACCACAAGTCACCTATTCAAGGCCAACAAACCAGCCTCAACTCCGATAAACTTCTCATCGAGTTGGCTAGTGTCGGAAACTTCTCCTTCTTCCCCAAGGTTTCTACCACAAACAGGTGGGTTAGAAGAAGATTACCTTACCTTACTTCTATCACGTTTCTTGGCAATATATTTCTGAACCTCCTGCTCCTTCTCTTGACAACCATCTTCGTTGTGTTGAGACTTCAACATCATGCTCAAATTGAGGCTCTGTTACCACTTGTCACAGGCCTATTTTCTTAGGTCTCGTGGGACAGCAAAGGAGGGCTTGCATAGCTCCTCGTAAGTTCAATCCTAACACAAATAAGCACTAAAGTGCAGCAGCAAAATCGTCTAAACAGTCCACACACAAACAGCCAATAAGAAGGCAAATAAGAGAGCAAGTTTTGGGAGGCAAGTGCCAATTTTCTTTGTATTTCTCTAGGTGTTCCTCTACACAAGTGAACCCTTTACAATAGCTTATACAAGCTGTAAAAATAAGAGTAAAATTGTAATGGGAAAATTACCAATAGAAAAGACTAAAAAGGGACCCCTTACAAAGTCAAAGAGTAGGTGAGAGAAGGTGGAAGATGTCTATCACAAGTTAGCCTTGTCCCCTCTGTAAGGGACCATCTTGGATGAAAGTCAAGGACATTAAATGCTCATCAAGGGTCTTCAAGTTATCTCCCAAAGCTGGAATATAATTGGCACGCCATTTGAGACCCGTTGAACCACAATACGAATTTGCCCCACTCCCGGAACACTTCATATATCCCCTTTCTACTCAATCCAGAAACAACTGAAGTGCAAAGTGATCTCATCGAAATGCATGTTGATGATCCTAAAAACATGTACCTGCATCATTAAAAGATGGAGGCGAATGACATCAGAACAGTAAATGTAAGAGCATTTAATATAGTTGAATAACAAATAACACTGAAATTTAATGTAGCTCCTTTCGGGGAGGTACATCTACACCTTTTACCATATAGAGCTTCAAATGGTGCCATCCCAATACTAGAATGATAGTTATTATTATAACAAAACTCAATCAAAAGCAAATGATCATCCCAATTACCTTTGAAATCAATCACACAAGCTCTCAACATATCTTCCAAAGTCTGAATAGTACGCTCGACTTGCCCATCAATATGAGGATGAAAAGTCGTGCTAAGCTTCACTTGGGTACTTGGATCTTTCTTAAATGACCTCTAAAGCTAAGATGTAAATTGAGTACCACAATCAGAAATAATGGATAAAGGCACTCCATGCAACCTTACCATTTCCTGAGTATAAAGCTTGACATACTCTTCAACTAAAAATGAAGTCTATATGGAAATAAAGTGAGTCAACTTCATCGTTCGGTCCACAATAACACAAACTAAACCAAATTGACAACATGTACGAGATAAACCCGTAAAAAATTCCATATTCAAATCTTCCTACTTCCACGTAAAAATGCTAATGTCTTGAGACAAACCACCAAGTTTTTCATGCTCAACTTTCACTTGTTAATAATTCTGACACTTAGCCACAATCTTCACAGATGGATTTGGACATTCAGCGGACCGCCGACTGGATCGACGACTAGATCGATGACATATTCTGGATCACCTAAAGTCACAGAACCTTGAGGATTAAAAGCAAAGGAAGACCGGCGATGAGATGGAGTGATTGGCATATAACCGACCTTGTCGGCGACGCTCGACTTACCTCATCTAATGGTCTTTTCAGCTGAAATTCGGGAAACTATAAATTGATTTTTTACATTGTTCAAAGTAGACTTGGTTTTTATTATTGAAGTCCAGTTTTAGTTTTCTTCTGTTTTTTGAGAGTTTTCTTAGTAGTTTCCATTGGAGAACAACTTTGAAAGGTTTTTCAAGTAGATTCGAAGTGGGTCTTTGATTTTTAACACTTTGGATCATTTTAAAGACTTAGATTGCAATACCCAGACCATGGGGAATGTATTTGGTATTAATTTCTATCTTTTTATGATGCTTGGCTAAAACCCCAATTGTTGGGGCGTGATCATGTGATTATTTGCTTAATTAACTTAATGGGTATTGTTGTTTAATGATTTAAATGTTGTTTTAATGTGGGTTTAATCGATAGATGAATAGTAATTTATGAATTGTAGTTGTAAATACAATTTTAGCTTAGTGTTTGAGGCTTGCTCGAGAGAGAGGTTCTAAAACCAAGGTTATCGATTGATGATTGTAGTGTGTGGGTTGTTATGGGTTCAGCTCGAGAGAGTGAATCTTGACTCATTCCTACCTATCTAGCTCGAGAGAGTAGATAAATTAAGGTTTTGGGCTATTTTATAGTGTCAAGTTTGTCGAGGTTCGAGAGAACTCGCCTGTACCGTAATAGTTATTTGAGAGAAAACTATTGCACCTATAGTCTAGCCTACCCACAATGATTCAACACTTTAATAATAAACTTCAATTACCCATATAGTGAATTTAGCTTATAATCGATCACATCCCTAGAATTCATTCCTACTTGTCTAATCCCCTGTTTTAGTGATTATTGTAGTTGTGAATCGATATCTTAAAACACCCCATCTGACATTTGTTGTCAAAGCTTTGACTTATTTTGTTTTATTTCGACAATGTCTACTTCTATAATCAATTAGAATCGCATCTTTACTTCCTAATAAAATTTGATACGGTATTGCTCCATGTGGGTTCGACCTCAACCTTTCGTTGGGTTATATACTAGATTACGTTCGCCTACACCTATTATTGGATGAGGTGTATATGAGCGTTTATCAAAGTTGGGTTTTATACTGACTAATGATCGTTTGCACCTATAATTGGATAAGGTGTTCTTGAAACGTTAATCACGCCATCATGGCTTGATTTTCAAGTCATGACAACATGGTATCAGAACTCTAGGTTCACTGATTTCACTAGTACCAAAGCAAGTGGCTAGTAGAGTCTCATGGATCGGTATGATGCCCTCTGTATCAAATCTTTGAGAGGCTATAAGGAATCTTATGATTACTTCATTTTTTTGTTTCTTATTATTTGTTAATAGTTTTACCGATGTCTAAGCTCTGTTTGTTGTACTCTTTCTCATATGGCTAGGACGAGGTACACGACAGGTGGGCGAGAGCCTCCTACACCTCCAGGTAGATCCCTAGCTAGGGTAGAGGTTGAGGCTGACCTAGAGGTCAAGAGAGAGAGAGTACAGGCTACCACACCAAGTTGAGACTAGGAGTAGGAGCCAAAACCAGAGCCTGAGATAGAGGTAGAGCAGATGCAACATTAGCCGGATGGCGTAGGGCCAACCCAGTCTCTACCAGGGTTCTTAGCCACACCAGTACTTCAGAATACCTTGGCCATGATCCTCAACTTTATGGAGGGCATGTTGTAGGCTGGTATTATGCCTAGCACTTCAACTGAACCTAGATCAGAGATAAGGCATATACTTCAGCCCCAACGGGGACATAGGGTATGTAGAATCCACTAACACATTATGTTGCTATGTCCATCCTTTAGTGGTCAGCTAGTTCCAACTTTTTCTCCACCTATGGCCCATAGGCTAGCTATGTCTTTTGAGGTTTATCAGATTGGGTCATCCCAGGTTCTCCGGTGCTACCGATGAGGATGCCCATGAGTATTTGGTTAGTTTTTAGGAGAAATTGCATAACATCAGGCTAGAGGAGTCTAACGGGGTTGATTATACCTCCTTCTAGCTTGATAGGTCGGCAAACTAGTGGTGGAGATCATATCTTGAGTATAGACCAGTCAGGTCACCTTTGATGACTTGGACTCAGTTCTTTGAGGCTTCATTGAATAAGTATGTACCTCGTAGCCTAAGAGAGCTATTACGAGATGAGTTTACAGATTTGACTCGGGGATCACTGACAGCTGCAGAGTATGAGACACAGTTCCATGAGTTGGCTAGACATGCGGCTATGTTGATTCCGACATAACACGAAAGGGTGCGTAGGTTTATTTGAGGACTTATTTCCACTACGGATGGCTATAGAGCAAATGGTGGCATCAAATTGTTATTTTCTTCACATAGTTGACCATGCATGCACCATTTTGGGGATCCATCGTGAGGCCTATGGAGGCAGCAAAAAGAGGCCCCATTGTCAGGGTAGTTTCAATGGGTCTCAGTCCCATGGTAGGGGGTTTCCGAGCAGAGGTTACCCACATTAGTATTTCAGCCTGCTAGGCCGGTTCTAGCAGCTCTACAGATTACATATGGTAGCATGGCAAGTGCTAGTGATTAGATGGTCCAAACTTCTCGAGGAGTACATTCATGGTATTTAGGACGTGGTGGCCATTTAGGTTCAGTCGAGTTATCTCAAAGGGGTAGTTCTGGTAGAGGTTTCTACGAGTGTGGTGTAGTGAGTTACTTTGCCTGAGAGTGTACTATGATTAGTCATTGCCGGATGCAAGGTCAGTCAGGTCTGCATGGTTAGCATGCTTAGGCCCCAGGGCTCCGGTTCATTCAACTAGGGGTGGTCCCAGGTTACTCGAGATGGTCCTCAGGTAGGCAAATCGGGTGGTCGACGTGGACGTGGCCATACATATATGCTTTTCTGTGAAGGCAGAGTTGGAGATATCAGATTTTGTTATCACATGTACAATCTATGTTTCCCATCATCCTGCTTATGCTTCATTTGGTCCAGGGTCTACATTTTCATATGTGTTTACCTATTATTCTACACAATTAAAGTTATCTTGTGAGCCGATGTTTGTGCCTATGGATGTAGCTACCCTTTTAGGCTATTCTTCAGTAGTGGATCAAGTATATAAAGCTTGTGTGGTGACCATCATCAGGTATGATACTTGGGTAGACTTTATTGTGTTGGACATGGTACATTTTGTCATGATTCTAGGCCTGGATTAGTTGTCTCCCTACCATGCGGTCTTGGATTGCTTCTCCAAGACTGTTACTTTGTGCATGTATGGTCTTCCTCATCTTATGTGGTCCGGTTCTGATAGTCATTTTTCGAGTGATGTCATCTTTTTTTTTATCGCATGACAGTTGGTAGGGAAGGGGTGTTGTCTTATCTTGCCTATGTCTGTGATACTAGTGTCGACACTCCTCTTGAGTTAGTTCTTATGGTTAGATAGTTTGATGATGTGTTCCCTATCGATTTACTTGGCCTTCCTCCTGACCGTGATATTGATTTTGGGATTGATGTTGAGCCGGGTTTGTATCTAGTTTCTATTCCGCCATACCATATGGCTCTAGATGAGTAGAAGGAGCTTAAGTAGCAGCATTAGACCGAGTGTATCTCTTTGGGGATGCTCCTATCCTATTTGTTAACAAGAAGGATGGTACCTTGCGTGTGTGAATCGACTACAACCAGCTGAATAAGGTGACCATCAGCACCAAGTATCCTATGCCACAAATTGATGAATTATTTGATTAGCTTCATGGTGCAGTGATGTAATCTAAGATAGACTTGAGATCGGGCTGCCACCAGTTGAGGATTAGGGATGCGGACATCCCTAAGACTGCCTTTAGGACTCATTACAGCCAATATGAGTTCTTAGTCATGTATTTTGGGTTGACTAATCCCCCAACAACATTAATGGATTTGATGAACCGTGTGTTCAGACCCTATTTGGACTTCTTTGTGATTGTGTTCATCTATGACATCTTGGTCTATTCTGGGAGTAGGGAGCAACATGAGCAGCATTTGAGGATTGTACTCCATAGTTTGAGGGATCAACATTTTTTTCTAAGTGTGAGTTTTGGCTTGAGTTTGTAGCATTCTTTGGGCACGTGGTGTCTAAGGATTAGATTATGGTGTATCTAGCAAAGATTGAGACAGTCCGTGGTTGGGAAAGACTTGCTTCTCCTATTGAGGTTAGCAGTTTTATCGGGTTAGCAGGCTATTATAGACGGTTCGTAGAGGGGTTTTCTTCTATTACGACACCTCTGAGTAGATTGACTCAAAAGAATATTCTCTTCTAGTGGTTTTAGGAGTGCAAGGCGAGATTCCTAAAGCTTAAGGCTTTGTTGACCTCAATGCCGATTCTGACTCTTCTTGTGGACGAACAGGGATTTAAGGTCTATTGTGATTCTTCTGATGTTGGCATGGGTTGTGTTTTGATGCAGCAGGGTAGAGTTATTGATTATGATTCTACACAACTGGAGCTTTATAGAATAACTACCCCACTCATGACTTTGAGTTGGCAATGGTAGTCTTCGCATTGAAGATTTGGCAACACTATTTGTATGAAGTTTACTATGAGGTATTCACCGACCACTGTAGTCTTCAGTATATATTCAGCCAGATGGGTCTCAATTTGAGACAGGTGGTTGGAGTTACCGAAGGACTATGATATTTCTATTCTTTATTACCCATGTTAGGCTAATGTGGTAGTAGACGCCTTGAGCCAAAGAGTAGTAAGCATGGGGAGTTTGGCTTTCTTAGTTGTGAATGAGCGACCTATGGCTTCGGACATTCAGTCCTTAGCTAATCGGTTGGTTAGACTTGATATTTATGAGCTAGGCAGAGTATTTTCTTGTATGGAGGCTAGATCTTCTTTGATGGAGCAGATTCGAGCACAATAGTTTGAGGATATGAGATTGAGGGTGATTCATGACAAGGTTCGTAGCGGTAGGGCTAGGAAGGCGACTTTAGATTTGGAGGAAATTTTGAGGATTGAGGGTCGTATCTGTGTCCCTAGAGTTGGTGAGTTGGTTGAGCTAATTCTTCAGAAATCCCATTATTTCAGATATTCTCTTCATCTCAGTGCTGCGAAGATGTATCGTGATCTGAGGCAAAATTATTGATGGTGTGGGATGAAGTGGGACATTTCAAGGTTCGTGGTTAGGTGCTTGAACTATCAGTAGGTGAAGTACGAGCACCAGAGACCAGGTGGTTTGACCCACCAGCTAGTCATTCTGGAGTGGAAGTGGAAGCGCATAGCCACGGACTTTGTGGTAGGTTTACCGCTTACTTTTTGGGGTTTTCATTTTTTCTGGGTCATCGTGGACTGATCGACCAAGTCGGTACAAAATCTTCTGGTTCAGACTACCTACAGTTTAGAGAGATTGGCACAGATTTACCTTAGAGAGATTGTCTATTTGCATGGGGTGCCGATTTCTATCATCTCAAATTGAGGCACTCAGTTCACTTCACACTTTTGGAGGTCTATTCAGAGAGAGTTGGGTACACGAGTTGACCTTAGTACAACTTTTCACCCTCAGACCGATGGTCAGTCAGAGAGGACATTTTAGGTAATGGGTAAATTGGGTGAGTTAAACGGGTAATGGGTGGGTATTTGAATTTTGGGTTAAATAATTGGTCAAACAGGGTTGAGCCATAGGATTGCACCACATGTACCAAATAAGTCTTACGTTGGTGGGAGGGGAAAATATAGATTAGTTTTTGGACGACAAGAGCTCTAATGAACGAAAAGGATGACGGAGGGTATTTGTATACCATTAACGATAGTTTGGGGGGTATATTTGTCCCTTTTCCCTTCATTAAATTATGTTATATTCTTTGGTAAAAGTTTGATGAATTTTTTTTCCTTTTAGATAGTTTTTATTTAGATTTTGTTTCAAGAAGATGAAACTTGGACAGTAGGAGCGCCAGAAAATAAGATGAAGAGATTTTTTGAGGTTGCTGATGTCCTTTAGTTGATGTACGTAGAGATGGTGACTTCTTTTTTTGAACTATGAATGTATCTTAGCATAGTTTTGAGCATTGATGACCTCTCTGAATTTAACCACTCTATTTGAGATCTTATTTTGCAGGTGGGAAGTCTGAAATTGGGAATAAAGATGTGAGTTTGAAGATCTTTGATGTTAGAATTTGTGATATATTCCTCCTCAATTGTTGTTGCACATGTTTTGTCACCCTTTGCAATAAATTTTGAGCGGTCTGTTATAGCTTGAAGGTAATCGTCTTCGAAAATTTGACATCTTTTTGGGTTCAAAATAATGTTTTAATCTCGCAACAAAGTGCAACTTTTAGTCTTTTCGATAAATCGTTCTAACATGGAAAAGTTATTGTTCAAGCTGATATCAAAATCTAATTAATGGAATGAGGAATTTATACAAGAACTACTCTTTCAATCCCATGATTTTAAGTCGTAGTAACCTATTTGATAATTCTCATAGTTGTCAACAACAACAACATACCCAATGAAATTCCACAAGTGAAGTATGGGGAGGATAAAGTGTAAAAAGACCTTACCTCACCTCATGGAAGTAGAGAGATTGTTTCTGAAATTTTCGTAGTTGTCCAATTGTCGTATTATGTTGGTATAATTGTGTAAGAAGCCTCTTGTAGAAGTAATTGGATGAGTTGCAGCAGGGAAAATAGTGCTCCAACAAAAGAAGAAGCTATTAAAAATTATTTTGTCAAAGAAAAATTGAAGTAATTAGCATCATACGCCTCATGAAGATGTTGAAATTTAAGACCATTGAAGAGATCCCTGATTTGACGTATTCGGGCGCTACATCCAATACTAAGCGTCCACGATCGTTCAATAGTAATATAACCCAACTAGTGAGTTGGGGTCGACTCCCAAGGGAGCGGTTCGTAATTGAGAATCAATAGAAAAGCATAAATGTGTTCAAGTAAATTATAGCTATAAACATTTACGAAGAAAAACAAATTACATTAAAGGGTGACAGAGGTGTCAAGTATCAAAGGGGGGGTTTTGTAATCAATTATCAACCAAAACAACAATTAATACGAAATACGAATATGGAGACGAGATTCTTGGAATGTGATAGGAATATGGACTAAAATAAACAAGTAGGTAAATGCTATTGACAGTAAATCGCTGTAAATTGGTAACTAAGCTAGACTTTAGTGGGGATAAATTTTCTCTCGAACAATTTACACCGAATCAAATCGGTTTCTCTCGAACACCAATAAGCGGCAATGAAGCACAACCTTCACCTTAATACATTCACTCTCTCGAGTTGAATGTGTAGGAGTGGGTTTAGGATTCACTCCCTCGAGCTGAACCCACGACAACCCAATAACCACAGACCATCGATTCAGTAGCTTTGGTTTTAAAATCTCTCTCTCGAGCAAGTCAAAGACACGGAGATAAAATTGTTTTTGCAACTACAACCCCATTAAATTCTAACACAACCACTTAACGAAATCACCTTTAAACAGTGAATAAACAATCAATTAGCAATACCTAGCAGTAAATTCAAACCATATTCACATAATCACACCCCACAACCCATATTCACAAAATCACACCCCAAGAATTGGGGTTTTAGCTAGACATAGTAAAGAGATAGAAATCAATACCGAAAAGTGTTTCCATCAAGTGGGTACG
Source organism: Solanum tuberosum (assembly GCF_000226075.1). Lineage (NCBI taxonomy): Eukaryota > Viridiplantae > Streptophyta > Magnoliopsida > Solanales > Solanaceae > Solanum > Solanum tuberosum. The sequence continues at coordinate 32,665 of NW_006239281.1, read as the reverse complement.
ATAGATATTGTCTTTTCACACGTCTAAAATGAAGAATCTTCAATACCCACTTCTAATTTCTTAGAAATGAAAATCTTCAAATCTTCAAAGCTAAGGAACGAAGTCTCTAAAACTCTAAGTTCTAAAAACTGAAAATAATCTGAGTCCCTACAAAATCTGATACTAAGCTAAAAATTTAAACAAGTATTTATAGTTGTCAAAAAGTGTGCTGCGAAGGACCACTCGGCACAGTTAGTCGGGATCGCTGATCCACTCGGCGATCCGCCCTTTGGTCTGGTTCATCACCTTTATGCATTGGCCTTCAGCAAATTCAAGTTATGTAACATTAGGAGATGGACAACTGCATCACGGAATCGTTCGGCGACTCGGCGACTGCTCGTTTATCTCGTCGACTCAATTTTCTCCCTCAGAGCTTGGCATACTGGAACATTAGGCGAGACCATAGCCATTCGGCGACTCGCCTAATGGTTTAGGCGATCCTCACGCCGTCTTTTCTTCTTTCTTTTCAGCTGCCTTATTCCTTTCTGCTCAATAGTGTCCATGCTTAGTGTCTAACTCTAAATACCTGAAACTCAAGGACTTTCATCAGTTATTGAGACAAAATATGCCTTTGAGGACACTAAATCTATCAAAATAAAGCCCTAAAAGAGTCCAAATCGTAGACTCATCAACACCCCCTACTTAAACTTTTGTTGTCCTCAAGTAAAACTCAAGTTCAGCAGTTCAAAAAGGATGTCTCAAACAGTGCTACAAAAGACTCAATCGTGAATGCACACAAAAAGACTCAACTTACTCGTGCAAGGATCAATTATGCACTCAAAGATTCAAGTTGTGACTCACCATTACCAAAGAATCTCAAGCTCACTATACTTTCTTCAAATGCAAGTTCAAGCTCAATAAATTCATTTAAAGTTCCGAAATCAAGATCAACACTCACACTTACAAAGATATACACAATGCATGATTTCACCCATAGGTTTGCCCATATTTTCCAACCAACATTTGTTCCAGCTCACTCAAGATCAAAAAGGGCTTTTCAGGGCTTGTAACGAGGCTGAGTGCAAATGTATGGTCATTTAGGCTCATTGGCTATAGTCCTCATGAAATGTGATGTGAACAACACATTCATTCCTTTTCTTCATCATTTTCATTCAAGCTCAAAAGTCACCTCTTATTCATCTTCCATGAACTGCTGGAAACTCAGAGCTATGGATAAAAAGAGATATATCAGTAGAAAAATCCAGAATATAAACAACTCAACATCACAAAAACAGATATTTCTTTTTGTATTTTCACAACTTTATTCCACAAATTTTTCATTCTTTTTATTTTTCAATCTTTTTTTTTATAAGGAGGGATTCCATTTTTATCAAAACATGGGCAAAAGGGACTTCTTTGCATTTTCTTGATTTACCTTCTCTTTTCACCACACCCCCAACTTAGAATTTTGGCCTAGGTTGGCTATTCAAACAAATCACAAATCATAAGGATTATGGGTAATGGATCAAGAAAGGTTAAGCTTTCATCAAGCTTCTTCCAAGAAAAGGGTAAGGCTCAAGGGGTGCTCAAAAGAGGTTCACACACTCACAAGGTAATCCACAAAAGAGGTATAATTTCAAATTGGTTCACACTCTTTAAAGTTGCCTAAGATCATATCAAGAGTTCACATCACTTAGTCAGCCGGACCAACGGGGTAAATTCTAGGTGTCATCACATATGGTTCACGGTAAGCTCATCACACATGGCATTGACACCAATGTCAAACAAGACTCCACATTTTTGCTAGTGTGCAATGTTCATTACAAGAGACTCAATTCGATACTTGACTAGTCACAACGAGATGCAAAGAGTTCACATATTGTCTATGCAACTTCAATTGGCCTCGTCGTAGCCGCACATTCATTTTTGTTCGATTATGAGGACTATTCAAGTCATCGGTATTGATCAAAACCGATACTCAAATTTGCACAAGAACAACCACTTTCAATACAAACAAGTGGTGACAATATTTTTTCGGAAGGATCAAAAATCATTTACTATTAAGAGGAAGGAGCCACAAGCTCAAACATCCACAAAAAGTAGTGTATAACACAAATTTAGCTCAAAGCCCAAATATATAAACAAAACAGGAATTTTGAATGTCACACAAAAGGTGGGCCTCACCCCACCACAAATAAAAGCATTTGTCGTCAAATGCAAACAAAATTATCCAAAAGTCAACATGAAAGTAAGATAGAGAGGGAGGTAAAGAGGGGATACTTTCTACGTAGTTGCTTCATCTGTATGGGCATCAGTGCTCGGTGCATCAGTCTGGACTTGTGCATCAGTGCCCGGAGTTACTTTAGAAGGAACAGTAGAACCAAACCCACCAGGAGTTTCCACACGTGTATTCACCAAAAAGTTCCGCATAGCTGCATAGAATCCCCGGGACCCATGAAGGAATAGAGGGGCCTCGGGGAGTAGTCTCCCTGTCAGAATTTGACGTCTTACCTTTGCCTTTATCTCCAGGTGGAGGTTCTTGTCTTCCCTTCTTGGGAAGCTTTAATCTCCTTTCATTTATTTTGAAATTCTTGCTCTTATCTCTCGGGGTGGCATGATTCTCCCAGCAACTTTTGGTCTAACCATATATGCAAAGCATTGAGAAAAATTTAAGAAAATTTTCAAACAAAAGCACAGAAAATCAGAAAGACTCGCCGAACCGATCGGCGAGTCGCCCAATTATTTTGGCGAGCTTGGTCGGGCCTGTCTAAAGGATTGGCTTTAAAGCTATGGAAATTTTGTGGTAGGAAGGGTCATTCGGCGAGCAAGAATTAGCTCGCCGAGAGTTACAGTGCAAAGAATGTTCAGGGTAGCAGACAAAAGGTGGATCAAAAAGACTTTCGGTGAGTCGCCGAGTGCCCTCGGTGACCTCAGGCTTCTTGCCGAAAGTTACAGAGCTAACATCAAATAAAGCATGAAATTAAAGGCGATATGGGGACATTAGGCGAACCACTGAGTGGTTCGGCGAGCTCTACCCAACTCGCTAAATGACCCAACGTGCCTACTTTCAATCCAACTTCTCGAGTTCAACCTCGCAACCCCCGAAAATAAAATGAAAACATGCACAACTCAAATTCAAACGAAACCCATAACACCATTATCCTGGGATACTCAGAATTCTCCCGGTTTTTCCAAATTTGGCCAATTGACGGCTTCTGCCCTTAAGAATGATGTTATCCACTCTATCATTAGGTAAATTACATCGTTTGGCACAAATACGGGCTAGTCAGACTTCACCCAACCAAGAAAAATAACATGCAAGCACAACCCCACAAAATTTACTTCATTTTAGAGCACAAAAAGACAGGAATTTAACATTGAAAACATTATGGGAAAGATTATCAAATTACAAACAAGCATTCAAACATTCTAATCCTATCAAAGAGGACCATCACACGACAATCAAAATAATAATGTTGCAAATGAGTACAATTTCGATAAAAATGAACTCGGGGTTTGGAAAACCAACCTTTTATGCCAATTAAGATAAGATTGAAATGCTAGGCGGCAATGTAATCCAACTCCAAGTACCAATCAATAGCTAAAATACTTCTCGAAATGCGACAATATATAAACTAAGGTGCAAGTGTGAGTTTGTGAAGATTTAAAGTGAGTGAAAGTGAAGAGTTTGTAAATTTAAGCCTTAGGCTTTATAAAAACTGTTCAGTTCTTGCCCATTCGGCGACTTTAGTCATGCTCGCCGACCCACTCGGCGAAACGCCAAATGGTTACTTACCTCGCCGAGTTTTACAGGGCCCTCAGTTGATTTGGGGGTCCAAACGGTGATATAGATCGTGATCGCCAACCTGGTTGGCGACTCGCCAATAATTTCATGGGCTCACCGAATTTTACAGACTCCAATGTAAAATTTTATTGAGTCCAACGGCGGTCTGGGTCGCAGTCACCGACCTCTTCGGCGATACGCCGACTGGGCTTTTTCTCGCTAATTTCCCTTTTTCCAAACACTTTCCACACGTTTACCTGCACAACCAACACACCATTATTTCTGAAACAAAAATTAAGAAATAAAAACCTTGGGTTGCCTCCCAAGAAGCGCCTTATTTAACGTCGTGGCATGACGCAAGTCAACACCTAAATCTCATTTTTGGTGTCGGCCATGGTGTCACTAGACGACCTCTCTTTATGCTATGAGTAGAGACACGACATCACTTGGTTTATCTGGGCATCTTGTAGTTGAATGATCATGGAATGAGAGGTTGTCGTCTAATTCAACATTTCAATATTCTTTTTTATCTCATTCAACACCCTATCTTGTTCTTCAATCTTGTGTAGAATGAGTGAAAGGACTTCTTCATTTTGTCTACCCTTCTGCTTCTTCACCTATTTACGCTCGCGAGGGGGAATGTGCTTGTCCTTTTTTGTGGACAGTGCTTCTAATTCCATGACTCTCTTGGACAAGACATCCAGCTAAGTCAGCATTGTGGTTGTTGGTCTTAATCATGCCATCAAGCAGTTGGGCTACCACTTCATAGGGTTGTTGTGTCAAACAACCTGCAAAGAGTTTATCAGCAACGCTTCTATTGTCGAAACCAAGACCCCGATAGAAACATTCCAACAGCAATTTATCGGGCATTCCATGAGCTGGGCATTGCTGTAGTAATGCCTTAAACCTAGGCCACATCTCATGGATAGTTTCACCCCCTCTCCCTACTTGCTTGAACGTTAGGAGGTTGTCCCGAAGATTCAATAATTTCAAAAGGGGGTGATCTGTTTGATACCCATAGTTACCATTCACACTCATCTTTCCTATTGCAATACACAAACAAGCAAAAACAAAACTAAAAATTAAGTAAGTAGAACTATAACTAACAAGAACAAAATTTAACTTAACTACAAATTCTCAACTAACACCACTCCTCGGCAGTGGCGCCATTTTGATTTGACGTATCCGGGCGCTTCATCCAATACTAAGCGTCCACAGTCGTTCAATAGTAATATAACCCCACTAGTGAGTTGGGGTCGAGTCCCAAAGGGGCGGTTCGTAATAGAGAATCAATAGAAAAGCATTAAATGTGTTCAAGTCAATTATAGCTATAAACATTTACGAAGAAAAATATATTAAATTAAAGGGTGATATAGGTGACAAGTATCAAAGAGGGGTTTTGTAATCAATTATCAACTAAAACAACAATTAATACGAAATACGAATTTGGAGACGGGATTCTTGGGATGTGATATGAATATGGATTAAAATAAACAGCTGTGTAAATGTTATTGATAGTAAATAGCCATTCGACGACTCGCCTAATGGTTTAGGCGATCCTCAGGCCATCTTTTCTTCGTTCTTTTCAGCTGCCTTGTTCCTTTCTGCCCAATAGTGTCCATGCTTAGTCTCTAACTCCAAATACCTGAAACTCAAGGATTTTCATCAGTTATTGAGACAAAATATACATTTGAGGACACTAAATCTATCAAAATAAATCCCTAAAAAAGTCCAAATCATGGACTCATCAATCCCCTTAAATAATTGAAAAGGAAAGCAAGTTCAGTACATAGTATAGTTGATCAATTATGTTTCAGGCTTTTTCTGGACTCTTCAACAAAGTAAAATTATAAATAACTTTCGCTTGTCCATAAACTTGTGAATGGTAGGGAGTGGCCACTTTGCGCTTGATAACATACTTGACAAGCACTGATTCAAAAATACAATTGTGAAAATGAGATCCCCATTACTATAAATATCTTTTGGCGTCCCAAACCTTATGAAAATATGATTTTTCAAGAAGCTTACCACACTCTGACTTTCATTGTTTGGAAATGCTACAACTTCCACCCATTGGACAAGTCCACAACACGAGTATGTACCTTTTTTTCCATGAGAACTCACAAAAGGCCCAATAAAATTGATGTCCCAAACATCAAATATTTGAACCACCAAATAGGCTTTAGAGGTATTTCATGTCGCCTTGACACCACACCTTGTCTTTGACACTTGTCACATGACTTAACAAATTTATCAACATCTCGGCTCAGTGTAAGTCAATAATACCCACTTTATAGAATTTTGGAGTTTGTCTTCATTGTGTTATAATGCCCTCCAACAGAAAATGAATGACATGCTTCAAAAATGGGTCTTACGTCAATTTTTGGTACATGACAGATCATATGATCATCACACTTCCTAAAGAGATAAGGTTCATCCCAATAGTATCTTCTCACATCATAACAAAACCACTTTTGTTGATAAGAGTTTAGCTCTTTGGAAAGATTGCCACAAATAAGATAATTGGTGAAATCACCATACGAAGGCACATCATTCCCTAAGAAAGCCATAATATAGTCATCATGGAATGACTCATCAATGTCCATCTCCTTGAAATTCTTACCATTCTATTCAAGGTGGGACAAATTGTCTGCCACTTAGTTCTCACAGCCCTTCCTATCGTTCATCTCAAAATCAAATTCTTGAAGTAATAAGATCTACCTTATCGACCTTTGTTTAGACTCTTTATTTTCCATCAAACTCCAAATCGCAACATGATTGGTATGCATAATTACTTTGGTCCTCAATAAGTAGGTCCAAAAATTTTCCAAAGCATAAACCACAATCAACAACTGTTGTTCCATAACTGTATAGTTCTTTTGTGCCTCATTTAAGATTTTGCTAGCATAATAGACTAGGTGGAACAATTTCACATATGATTTCGGCCAATTAGGGGCCACAATTATAGGAGCGGACAATGAGCTTTTATTTTAAGGAAAGAAATGCCCCAAATAATTACCATCAAACTCGAGCATTGCCTCTTTTTCAAGAAGATTTTGTTAGGATATACTACTAACCATGTGGTTTAGTTATAGTATTATATTTTTTATCATTATGTAAAGACTGATTATTTTATTTATATGATTTTATAACATTCCAATTAAATAAATCACTGTGCCTACATGTGTTCTTTACTTATATAGTAGACAATTTAGTGTATGGAGTCTCTTGTCTCATACACGGAAGATTGAAATTGTCGGTCCTTATAAGTTATAAATATAAGTTCACAATCGAAGATGAAGTTGAACAAACATCTTGATGATTGTAGCACAAGATTAGATATATTTGGCTGGTTCATCGAAAATGGCCCAATAAACAAGACACTCTGCTATGCAGTGATGAAGGTGTTTTTTTGGCCATTCGGAGTTGTTTAGATAGCTTTTTTGGCATTTTTCTATTTTCAGCAAAAATTTAAATTTCTTTTTTTTTTTAATTCCGGTGATATTAGGATTCATTCCTTATGGTTTTTATTGAAAAATAATAGTATATATATGAGTTTACATGTTGACATAGGTCTTCTTCCACATCGGATAGAATTCATATAATAAATACTGTGGTTTTAATCTCCATTTTTGATTGCTTGTATTAACTCTCCAACTGAGTTACATGTTAGTTCATAGTACAGAGATTTATTAATGATACTTACCTAATTAAAATAACAGTTTACTCTCTAACTGAGTTAGTTCTATCTAATTTATGTGGTAATATCTAGCATGACTCATATATTTGCTTGAAAAGTTAAGTTTCCCTAACGAATCTAACTGATCATGTGCATGAATATTTAGGTTCTATGTGTTTTGTTTATGTTTTAATGCATGTTTAATGATTTTTTAAAACATATCTCAGATTAATAATGGCATCTTTTACTCCTTTAACCTCCATCTTGAATCAAAATAAGTTAGAGGGCCTAAATTATGTGGATTGGAAATGAAATTTGGATATTGTACTTACTGCTGAAGGTTATAAGTATGTGCTAGTTGAAGAGTGCCCTGAGAAACCTGAAAATGCGCCTGATGATCAGGTAAGCGCTTATGATAAGTGGGTCAAGGCTGATGAGATGGCAAAGTGCTACATTCTTGCTTCTATAGCGAATGTCTTGCAACATCAACATCAATCTATGACTTCTGCTTTTGATATGCTCGAATCTCTCAAAGAGATATTCGGAGAGAAAAATCGTGCTTCAAAACAAACATCCATGAAGGCCATCTTAAACACTAAGATGTCTGAAGGTTCATCAGTTAGGGAGCACGTTCTTAAGATGTTGAGTCTTTTGAACAAGCTGGAGATACTTGGTGTTGTGATTGACAAGGAATATCAAGTTGAGATAGTCCTACAGACTCTGTCTGAAAGCTTTTAGCAATTTCGCTTGAACTACAACATGAACAAAATGGATTTGTCCCTTGCAAAGTTGTTAAATGAGCTACAAGCGGCTGAGACTATAATCAAGCAACAAGCTCCCCCTATGGAATCTATGGTTGACAAACCTTCGTCTTCTAATCCAAGAGGCGGTCAGAAAAAGAAGAACCCCCGAAAGGTTCAAGCCCCTAGAGTTGCACATGGTGCTAATGGTGGTGTAGCTAAGCCAAAAGGCAAGTGCTTTCACTGCAAGCAACCTGATCACCACAAGAAGCAATGCCCTGGCTACCTAACCAAGGTGAAAAAATAAGGTATTTCTTATTTAAATGTCATTGAAACTATTTTAGTGGTTGTTTCTACCCAACTATGGGCTATAGATTCGGGAGCCACTAATCATATCTGCACTTCTTTTGCAGGGTTTCAGGAAACGCGGCGGCTAAGTGAGAATGAGGTTTGCGTGTTCCAAGCAAATGGAGATCCAGCACCAGCCTTAGCTTTAAGGAATATTTCATTTTCGTTTAGTGATTCTAGAATTCTGCTTTTGAAAGACGTTTTGTTTGTACCTTCTATTATGAGGAATTTGATTTCTGTTATCGAATTGATGGATGTTGGCTATAATGTTTATTTTGCTAATAACTGCGTTGTAAATGTTTTATTTATAATTCTCCTGGAATACATGATCTTTTTGTCTTTGATGTTTCTCACAATATGCTACAACAAACAAAACTAAATAACGTTGATAGATCCCTTAAGAGAAAACGTATTTCAGAATTGAGCGAAAATTATTTATGGCACTTACGTCTAGGTCATATTAATTTAAGTTGGATTCACGGTTGGTATCTGATGGACCTTTGAGTTCATTGAAAGTGGAGGCACTTCCAACCTGTGAATCTTGTTTAAAAAGAAAAATGACCAAGAGACCCTTTCCTTCCAAAGGAAATAGAGCCGGAGATAAGTTAGAACTAATTCATTATGACTTGTGTGGTCCAATAAATATACAAGCAAGGGGTGGTTTTGAATATTTTGTAACTTTCACAGATGATTACTCAAAGTACGAATATATTTAATTGTTGCACTGTAAATCTGAATGCTTTGAAAAATTCAGAGAATTTAAGATGAAAACGAAAAAAAGACATAATAAATATATCCAAACATTATGATCTGATTGTGGTGGTGAGTACCTTTCTTCAGAATTCATAAAATAATTGTCAGAATCGGGAATTACCTCTCAATATTTTGCTCCAGGAACACCACAACAAAGTGGTGTAGCAGAAAGAAGAAATAGAACTCTTATGGATATGGTTCGATCAATGTTAAGTTATTAAGATTTGTCTTCTTCTTTTGGGGGGTATGCACTAGAAACAACCAACTATGTTCTAAATATAGTTCCTTCAAAATCAGTATCTTCAACCTCAATTGAATTGTGGAGTGGGCGTAAGCCTAGTCTACGACATATTCGAGTTGGGGATGTCCAGCACACGTGCTAAAAGGAAAAACTGATAAATTGGAATCTAGAACTGAAGTGTGCATTTTTATTGGATACCCAAAATGAACAAATGGTGGTCTATTTTACTGTCCTAAAGAGCATAAGGTAATTGTTTCGACAAATGCCAAGTTTCTAGAAGAGGATTATTTAATGAACCATATTCCTAGAAGTAAACTTGTTTTAGAGAAATTAAACAATAGAATAACGAATAATGAATTACAAGAACTAATTCCCCAAGCTGTTATTGGCATACCACCGGGGTCAAGTAGTGGGAAAAATGTCGATATACAAGAAGTTGCACAAGAACAAATGCCTGACAACTCGCTACCTCAAAGTAGTGGGAGTAATGTCCAACAACTTGTACTTGTGGATGAAGAAGTTCATGGTGTTCATAATTTGGTTCCAGAAGTAGCGGATACTATAGTGACTAGTTGTCGTAGTGGAATAATTATTAGAAAACTTGTACAATTTGCACTTTTGGGAAAATCATACGATAGTATCCCTGAGGAGCCTAAAACAGAATCCCTTAATTACGCCAAAGCACTACATGACGAAGATGCTGAAATGTGGATTACTGCTATGAAATCTAAAATGGAGTCCATGTACTCAAATCAAGTATGGGATCTTGTAGAACCACCTACAAGAGTCAAACCAATTGGCTGTAGATGGATCTATAAGAAAAAGAGAGGGGTGGATGGTAAAGTGCAAGCTTTTAGGCTAGGCTTGTTGTGAAGGGGTTTACTAAAAAAGAATGGATTGATTATAAGGAAACTTTTTCGCCGGTAGCCAAGCTTAAATCCATAATGATTCTCTTATCCATTGCTGCCCATTATGATTATGAAATTTGGCAAATGGATATCAAGACAACTTTTCTTAATGGGAGTCTTGATGTGTTCATCTATATGGCACAACCAGAGGGTTTCATGAAAAGCGAAAATGAACACATGTTGTGTAAACTAAGAAAATCCATTTATGGATTGAAACAAGCATCTATGGCATGGAACACTTGTTTTGACACTTCAATTAATACTTTTGGTTTTGATCAATGTGAAAATGAGTCATTCATTTGTAAAAAGTGGGATGGAGATAAAGTGGCATTTCTGATTCTGTACGTAGATGATATCTTACTCATAGGAAATAATGTGAGCATGTTGAGTTCAGTCAAGGAGTGATTGTCCTCACGTTTTGATATGAAAGACTTGGGTGAAGCGGCTCATATCCTTGGGATCAAGCTCATGTGAGATCGCAAACAAAGGATGTTAGGCTTATCTCAAGCACTTTATATTGACACAATTCATTGCAAGGTTTAGCATGCAAAATTCAAAAAGGGGATTTCTCCCTTATAGACATAGAATTTCCCTATCGAAATCATTCACCTAAAACGGCTGATGAGATAGATAGAATGAATGTGGTCCCTTATGCTTTTGCAGTAGGGAGCCTCATGTATGCAATGTTATGCACTAGCCCTGACATCTGTTTTGCCGTAGGCATGGTCAGCAGATTCCAGTCCAATCTTGGGAAAGAACATTGGACTGCTGTAAAACATATAATCAAGTACCTAAAAAAAGACTAGTGTTTATATATTATTTTTCAACTCAGATGATCTTATGCCAATTGGGTATACAGACTCAGACTTCCAATCAGATAAAGATTCTAAAATCAACCTCAGAATATGTGTTTACTTTAGGAGGTGGAGCCATAAGTTGGAGAAGCATTAAAAAAACATGTGTTACCTAAACTAACGCTCATACTATGAATCAAGTCTGCTATTCCAGTCTACAAGGATCTAGTCAGTCCAAAACGACGTCGGAGACAACACTAAACAACAAAGTTTGAGAGTCTAAGGCAACACTGGTCTATCCTAAGCTAAGGCTGGACATGCATCAGAAAGAAAGTAAATTCAAGTAGGCTAAGGCTGGACATAGCACGCACAAATCCAAACCACCCAACTAGCAATGTACTTTGCTCGGAATTATGTTGATCAAACCAAAAAATATGGTATTTAAGAAGAGAGGTAAAAATATTTGGTCCCCGCCCCCAATTCACACTAATCAACATGAGCTCACACATTCAGGCTCAATCTAGATAAAAAGGAAGTTGTCCTACCTTTAGGCCGACCACGCACACTCCAAATCACTTCGTCAGAGCTTTTCCTTTTCAAACGGTCTTTGAGAGCTACCACACTATCAAAAATAGGATCACAACATCAATACGATCGTTTAGACACCAAAATCACAACAACAAAAGATTGGTCAATTTTGGAGTCGAAACGAAAATCATTGGACCCACACCGAATTTTCTGGATTTAACTCCACCAAAAGACCCAAAATAGTACCCCAAATTTTTGTTCCAAAATAGAACACAATTTGGGGCTCGAAACGCAGCGAAAACCCAACATGCAAATAAATCTCACTTTAGTCAATTTTAAAAAATGCAGCAGGTAAAACTCAAAATTTACAAAAATTGAAGGATTTCCAGCACTCCTTGAACACTCCACGATGTAGCCTCGATAATTCCCGACACGTGGGACTTTGAATCATCCAAAATCGAGCTAAAATGAACAAGATATCACCGAATCAATATAGTTAAAATCAAGAACTCGAAATGGCCTACAACAGTCAGGTTTATCATGATTTTACCTAGAACGATGTGCACCTGAAAACTTCCAATCACTCTATAGAGAAGCCACCAATAAAATGAAGCTGCCACACTTTGAATCACCTCATTTGGCCAAGAAATGAGATATATATGGGATTTTGAAGTTTCCAAAATGAGCTGATATTCTGCTATATAAGCACCAGATTTCAACATCTTTTTTGGAAACTTAAAAACTCGGACGGGTTGTTCTTAACTTGTTCGGAGCTCCGCACAAGCAAACGAGATAGGCAACCATGCCAAAGTGATATACTGGACTCAATGGAGCAGTTGAAAGTTCCATATGAGGTCATCTTGACAAAAAGTGGGACCCACACTCAACCACCATTTTAAGTCAAAATCCACAAAGGGGTTCAGAATTAGCTCGGAAGCCATGGGACACGAACGAAGGGTCAATCTAGATGAAACTCGACATTTTAGAGCTAACCGCACAAACAAAATTCTCATTCGAGCGTGCTTTTTATTTAAAAAGGAGAAACGACGGGTTTTTAAGATTCGCCACTTAATTTTTAAAGAAAAATCAAGAAAACTATTTTTTCAAAAGATTAAAACAAAAATCTAATGAAATTATTAAAGGGGGTTCGAGGTTCACATTAACATTTCGGGGAAGGGTTTGAAAGCACCCAAAATACCCGCTAACATGCGGTTATTCGGTAATTAACTATTTGCTAAATGTTTTAAGAAAATAAAGAACTTAACTATAATTTAAAATTAACGATCTTAGAACTTAAAATCATTCTTAAAAGGAAGGGAAATATTAAGATATTATCTAAGTAAAATAGTTTTTGCATATTTACTTTTTAAAGTCAAGTAGGAAATAAATACTTTACTTAATTTTAAGCAATTAATTCAAAATGGGAACCCTTTGGGGAGTTGAATTTTTTGAAACCATAAAATCAATTTTAACAATTAAACACATAATAACCGTTATATAGATTAGGGAAAGAAAGGTTTGGGCCCAAGTCTGGATTTGTCCACCTGGGACAGTACTGGGCCTAATCTCGTTTTGGGCCTTTGGCCCATTTGAGACATTTGCACCTGTCCTAGTCTAACAAAATAATAACCAAATAAAATATGGGCCTTTGGCCCAAAAAACAAAATATAATTTGTTGGAATTTGGGTTTTGTGGCCCGTTTTTGCTGTAATTATACATTGTTTAAGATGAATGTATATCACTGTATATTGGTGCATATCTCGCGTATATACTGTTGTATATCATGTATACGGACTCTTCTTTCTGTTCCGAAACCTGTATATCAACTCTGGGGAACTGTCCTTCGATTCCATTGGCTGGCTGACCCAAAAAAGATACGAGCCATTATGGCTCTCTCGAAATGCAAGGGGAAGGAAATAGGAGTTCATATGGAACTCGGGCGGATTTCACATGCAATAAAAAGGATGATAAGAAATTAGAATTGTTATAAACAATAATCAAATGAGTTATCAATTGAGTGTAAGCTAAGGTTAAAATCTAAGATACAAGACAAAACATGGTATCATTGACTAAACAAGCAAGCTAATTAATAAAATTTACTACATTTTATCGAGAACAAGTATTCACAAGACACATTATTTAATAAAACTAAGTCATATGGTGGCGCCATATCAAAGTCACATGCCAAGTTACATCAATTGACAGAGATTACACATTCAACATAACATAAACTAATTAATATGGAATATTATCATAAATGAGCACATGGTCTACCACTACATAATAAATTGAGGAAAGCAACCCAACTTAGATAAATATTCATTTAATTAACTTTTTTAAAAAAAAATTAAGCACATACAGATAACTCTTGAAAACAGAATAAATATTAGTCTAGAACTAAGGCAACCAACAAACATAGCATTAAAAATAATCCATTCAACTAGCACAAAGAAATTATAATGCAAGGACACTATTTTTTTTTATAATTTGAGATTTCCCATGTATTCATGACACAAAACATGACCCACCTTCTGAAAATTGAGACTTAAGTCCTTCGAGATTCTAGGGACTTTTACTAAATAAAAACACATCACTTAAAGAGAAAATCAAGAGGCTATGGTGTTATTTGAGAAAATCCGCTTTAGGAATTAAACCGCAAAAAGATAATTCAAAGACATATTCTATTTTAAGAATCAAGCACCCAAAAAACAAATACATAGATTCAAATCATTTTCGAATCAAAACAAACAGAGACGAGCATGTATAATCAAAAACACACCTATTCTAAAAATAGCGAGCCAGAGTTGAACAACCATGGAAACTGTTCATGGAAACATTAGCCAAAAAAAACTACTAAATAGTAAGCTAAAGTTGAAACAAAGACAACAATAATAAAGAAATGAGGAGCATACCTTTTTTCGGAGCAATAAACTGAGACAAACAAGCTTAAAGATAAGGAAACTTCCACCACAGCTCTGATTCAGATGAGCTCCGGAGAGCTCTGTTTTGGTCAAAAATTCCGCCTAAAAATCCACTTGTTTTCGGTAACCAAAATCATCTCTAAGACAAGCTCTCTGTCTCTCTCCTCTAAAACTAAAAACTTCTCTATTTGTTAGTCGATAATTTTACCGTAAAATCTACTTCTATTTTCTAATCTATTCTTGTCTTTTCAATTCTTTCTTGTGTTTTTTCCCTTCACTGTCTCCAACCTTAAACCTTGAAGAAGAAGGAGCCTTAAATAGAGGAGATTTAAGGTTGGAAAATGGAGGGGAAATCGAGACAAATTCCAAATTCAAAATTTGAAATTCAAACCTTTTTGGAGAGAAGGTTGAAAGCTGTCAATTGTACTAATTTCCAATGGAATTGAAAGGAGAGTCGTCCGATATTGAATAAGGACGAGCGAGGCATCAAGATGGCGACACGTAATGATTCTCCAACGAGGTTGGTGCGAACGGATAAGGAGAGAGGGGGAGGAAGACACACGATTGGACTGTGCGAGATAGGTCGGGTTCGATTTGGTTGATGTTCTCAATTTCTCACTGGGAGGAAGAAGAACAGTATGGGGGTCGGGTCGGTATGTTGTTGGTATCGCTAATGTATTATATTGTTGTATTGTGTGCTGAAGGAGTGTTATGGCCTGCTGATTGAAGAGAATAAATTGGGCCTAGAATGGGTTTAAAATTTGTCTAAATTTAGGAGTAGTTAGATGGGAATAAGAGGATTTGGGTTTGAATGAAAGATGTGGTCAAATTTTAATTGGGAATTGGCCATTTGTATTGCAACTCTAGCCAATTTAAGTTTAAGAGATAACCAAATTGATTTAGTTAGTGAATTTGGCTAGACAAGATAAATTAACATTAATTAACTGACGAGCATCCTAATCTTAACAAGATAAAATAATTAACTTAATTATAAACTAATAACTTAAAAATATAAGTATTAATTAACTAAATCAATTAACCAACTATTTAAGTAAAACTAAAATATTTTTTGAGACGATTTTCGACTATTCAATAAATGTAAATAAATAATATACAAAATAATATATAATATATATATTAGTTAAAAATTATATATAAGTGACTTAATTATTTAAATGACTCGGAAAATATTTTGAATTTTATAAAGTCAATTATTTCAAATAGTTTGGAATTTCAGAAGCTCGATAATTAATTTATATTGTGGAGGGCCAAAAATTGGGTGTCAACAATTGTCCCTCGTTTGACTTGGATCGATGAAGGAAATTTGAGGCAAATGAAATTGACAAATCCAATTTTGACCGACCACATCTTCATCCTCTAGAAAAGGGATTTTGGTTCGGACTTTAAGAGTCATGGACGAACACCAAAAATGGGTTTCCTACATATCTCAGGCTCTATGAGAATTCAGGTCATTTGTAGTTCGATACGCTTGATTTGACTTACGATTTTGTAAGAACTCAAAAGCCATCCCGTTATCGAATTATGGAGAAATCGGGATTCTCGGGAATAAAATTTAAGCGTGAATGTTGGAATACAGCCGAGTTTTCAAGACTGACCCCGCCTACATATCCCTCAACTTAGGGAATCAAGCTTCTTGTAGTTCGACTCGATCGGTTGAAAAGGAAACTTAGTATGCTAAGATAACCTTCGGTTGAGAAGAGTGACAAAATATGTCGAGTATGAAAAGGAGGCTTGCAACCTCTTAGCCATGAATGTGGTGCACTTCACACCCATAATTAAGAACTTACACAGACATAATTTCCAAAGCTCTTGGAGCATTGTCACTCGGATGGAAACCAGAGCTTTCCGGATGCGAAACCGAAACTAGTAAACCTAAGTAAAAACCCACATGCCTTCTGATAGGGGTGTGATTTAATTGTGATGGAATCCACTCCTCAGCTCGAGTCCTAAGAGTTTGGTATTCCTCTTCGGACTATGTCCCAGTTCGCTGCTAAGAAAAGGTTCCACGTTGTGTTGCATCCTTTTTTATGTCGTCCGCACCTGTGGTTTGTTTTGAGAATTCATCTTCTCGGATGCTCTCGACAAAGACTGAGATAGAAATCATCAGTATAAAAATGTAATTCAAATGGGGAGATAGTGTCTTTTACCGTATTGACACTTAATTGCTCTCCTTGAACATTTGACGTCAACTTCTTTCAATTTGACGTTGAGCAAATAAAGCTTATATCTCATATTTGCAATATAATTCTTTAATGTACTCTTCTTTTGATATGAATTAATAAGAAATAGACTGATGTAATATGTTGATGGCTCTCTTGATGAAGTTCTTGCAAATGAAAATAATAATGATGATGATTCTTCATTAGTAAGATGACGATAATCCATTGGTAGGATGATGTTGATCCATTGGTAGGATAATGCTGCCACATGATAGGATGATAATGATGCCCCATCGATAAGATGATGATGTTGATGCTCCATTGATAGGATAATTATTCTTCATTGATAGGATGACGATAATGATAGGATGATGATGTTGCTCCATCGATAGGATGATGATGCAGAAGAATCTTTGGTAGGATAACATTGATTCATTGGTAGGATAATGTTGATGATCCATTGGGTAGGATAATGATGATCCATTGGTAGGATAGTGATAATGAAGATTCGTCGGTAAAATGATGTTGATCCATTGAGAGGATGATGTTGATGATCCATTGGTAGGATAATGTTGATCCATTGGTAGATAATGTTGATCCATTGGTAGGATAACGTTGATAATGAAGACCCGTCGATAGGATGATGTTGATCCATTAATAGGATGATATTGATGATCCTGGCAGGATAATGTTGATCCATTGGTAGGATAACATTGATGATCCATTGGTAGGATAATGCCGATCCATATGTAGGATAATGATAATGATCCATTGGTAGGATAATGTTGATCCATTGGTAGAATAATGATAATGAAGATGATAAAGATCTGTCGGTAGGATGATGTTGATAAAGGTCTGTCAGTAGGAGGATGGTGATCCATTGGTAGGATAGTGATTATGATCCATTGGTAGGATAATGTTGATAAAGATCCATTGGTAGGATGATGATAATAAAGATATGTCGGTAGGATGATGATGATAAAGATATGGCGGTAGGATGATGCTGATAAAGATCCGTAGGTAGGAGGATGACAATCCATTGGTAGGATAGTTATTATGATCCATTGATAGGATAATATTGATGAAGATCCGTTGGTAGAAGGATGACAATCCATTGGTAGGATGATGAAGATTTGTCCCTCCGTTTTACCTTCGAACATTTGTATGTTCACTTGTCTTGTTGGGGATTTGAGCAAAGACAATGTTAGTCATATCCCCAATTACTTCTTTTGGAATCAGAAGCATTAAACCATTTCCTACATCCACAGAAAAATTGTTAGTTTTAAGTGAACTAATCCGTGTTGATTTCTTCGATTGTTTGCTCCTTGTCTTCTTATCTCCAATTGATTGCTCTATGTCTCGCTATCTTCGGTTGATTGCTCTGATCTCCCGCTTCTTGATAGATAAGACAAATCATTTTATGCAAAAAAATTGAAACATATAGAAAAAGTCTTTAAGAAAAATAGGTTTTCAAGAAGAAATACTTGAAAAAGTATCATTGTCGAGTGTCATATCACGTTAAGCTTAAATGAACGCCTTTGGGGTTGATGTTTCAAGGTCTATCTGATAACTTGTTGAAAAGATTCTTGAAGTTTGGGTGATCTGACTCTTGAAATGTTAAAGATTGTTGAAGTTGACTTCTGACCTCATAATGGACATGAGGATCATTTGAAGTCACTTCTAAACTTCTGATCATGCTGGAGGTATTCAAAGTTGCTCTAAACTTTCGAATGAACCTTCTTGAAATTTTTAAGGTCATTCTTAAAAATGTATGTCCCTGTCTTAATGTATATTGAACCATCGATGAACGAATCATGAAATTTTTGAGATCTTCTCAAAAATTATGTCTGAGTTACAATTCTCAGCGTAACTTCAGTATTGACTTGTTGGAGAGATCCTCTTCTTGAGAATTTTTTAGTCCCTCTCAAAAATTCTGTCCAGTTTCTATTGAAAAGAAAAATAGAAATCTTACAGGAGATATGATCGAGCCGTTGTGACGCCTACCTATCACGTTGAGACAAGAATCAGGTCAAACGTAATTCCACCTCACGAGGATTTATAAAAATAGGAAATTAAACGAGGAAACGACCGAGGCCGACATAGGCCTCTTATGTATCTCATCCTTGAGAATTCAGGTCGAATGTAGTTCACATTCAAAGATCAACAGAAATAAGAAAATCAAACAAGGAATCGATCGAGACAGACATAGGCCGCCTACGTATCTCATTCTTGAGAATTCAGGTCGGACGTAGTTCAAGTACAAAAGAAACATAAAAAAGGGATAAAAGGGGTGACCGAGGCCAACATAGGCCGCCTACGTATCTCATTCTTGAGAATTCAGGTCAAACGTAGTTGATTACAAAGGGATAAATTCTAAACCAAGCGAATACAAGGAAATAATAGAAATACGAACTGAAACCTCACACATAATATCTCTTGACAAAATTTAAGTAGATTGATGACTTTTGAGATCTAATGTTCAAGCTCAACTATGTGATGTCATCAAACAAATGTATCGATGTGTTCGCTAAGAAAACTAATGAGTTCTTTTTCCTGTGTTTTTGTCAGATAGGCACCAATTTTGATTTCTTTGACGCATTCATCATTTTTCTGATTCACTATTCTGATCTCTTCTGAATTTAGCTTATCGTGAATTTCAAATTGTCTGAACTCCTCAACCAGGTGTTTGGGTACCATGATCTTCTCATTATAGTCCTCAAATTCATCCGCATCTACCCCATTTTGTTCATTCAACTTGTGATACGACATGCTATTGACAGATTTGAAAATATTTTCACTGAAATCATAGACAAATACTGTTAGATAGCAAATATACTGCAAGTAAAGTAATTTTTTGCAATAAAGGAGGTTTTCATTTGAAATAAGAAAATAAAAAGTTTGGCCATGACGATAAATCATTTTGCCTTTTTCAAAATATTAGCAGGGAGATTAAAACATAGTGAGGCAAAAATAGAGTAAATTATGGGTCTCGAGCCTCATTCGAAACACCTCCAATTTTAGAAAGAACATAGAAAATTGTCTAAGTCTACCAAGACGAGCGAGGAATCAAGAGTGGAATGGATGTCCAGTTAAGCATTTGCATCTTTGATTCACTGTCTAGTATAACTGGTGTCTTGATCATCTATTCAAGCATAATATCGTCTTCTTTGAACAAATTTTTTATTCCTTCCCCTAGACCATTTTGCATTGGAAAAGATGGATATAAATGAGGCAACGATTTTGGAAAAGCTTGATCGATCTTCTGCTTGTTCTGACCCTCCTTCGACACTAAAGCAAAAGCTTGATGAGGTGCCATGATCACAAATTTGGATTTCTCTCTTTTGGTTGGAGAGGTTACAACTTTCTCAAGCTTTTCAAGGTTGGCTGAGATTATAACTTTCTCCATATTCAAATCTTCTTCGACTTCAATCATATTAATAGTCACCCTTCCATGATTCGGCATGGGGTTACTATTGACATTAGGAGTGGCAGTCTGAAGAGTGACGACCTTTTGGTCTATCAACGTCTTGAATTTTATGTCTCAAGTTAATACAATCCTCAGTAATATGCACAACCACTTGGATGGTAAGCACAATAGAGATCGGGTCTATAAAGCTTGGAGTTGACATTGATATTTTTTGGTTCAATTGTCTGTATCAAGCCAGCTAATTTCAATCTCTCAAAAAGTTGTGTTCGGTTCTCAACCAAAGGAGTAAAGACTCTAGAAGGTTTCTTCTCAAGATTTGGGAGAGGAGGATTGTACTTATTTTGTGGATATGGAGGTACTTGACGGTAGTTTGGAGGATTTTGATGAGTTGGTGCTGGCGTTTGGAAATTTGGGTATTGCGGAGCTCGGTAGTTAGGAAGGGTACTTTGGTAGTATGGGGGTGGATTTTGGTAACTTGATTGGATATTTGAACAATTAATTGATGGAGCTTGATAGTATGGATGAGTATTTTGGTAATGTGGAGGTGGAGTTTGGTAAACAGGAGGTGGAATTTGGTAACTTAGTGGTGGAGTTTGGCAACTTGATTGGGTATAACAAGCTGAATATTAATTTTGTGGAGCTCGAGGATAACCTTTGTAAGGTGAGGATTTTCTGAAGTGTCCTTTTCCATCAGATGCGTACGAAATAGAAGACACATCCTCTCTCTTCTTTTTCAACAATCCCGAAGATTCGTTTGGGGTGACAATGCGAAAAATCTTTCCAGTTTTAATCCCATCTTCGATAGCCTCAGCTACCTTGACTATCTCCGCAAATTTTGCTCCAATGAGAAACATTATCCTATCATAATATTCTGGCTCTTGAATGCGTATGAACACTTCAACGATCTCCTTCTCAGACATAGGAGGTCGAATCCGAGCGGCCTCTTTCCTCCACCTGTATGCATATTCACGATAGCTTTCAGTGGATTTCCGCTTAATTCTCTCCAAAGAATAGCGATCAGAAACGATCTCCACATTGTAAGCGAACCGTTCGACGAAATCCTAAGCTAGTGCATTCCATCTAGATCATTTCTTTATCTCATGAGAGGTAAACCATTCAAACGCTTCTCCACTTAAACTTTGGCTAAAGAGCCGCATTAACAAGGCTTCATTCCTGCCAACTCCTACGAGTTGGTCACAATAAGTTCTCAGATGAGCCAACGAATTTTCGGTTCCTCCAAAAGTGTCAAACTTCGGCACTTTGAACCCTTCTGGAAGGTCCAAGTTTGGATGGATGCCAAATCTTCGTAATCGAACCCGGTGACTTCTGGAGTATAATGCAACTCTTTCATGGCTTTTCTAATCTCTTCTTTTATTTTCTGCTTGGCCTTTTCTTCCTTGGATCTCCACTCTTTTTCGTTCTCCTCGTAATGATCGAGTTCAAAATAATTAGTGTAAGGTTCATTTGGGACTGAGATTTGGAAAGTAGATTTTGGAGGCAAGGGTCGAGCGGTGGAAGGATTTTGGGTGTTTTGAGGAGCTTGGTATATCTGGGGGAATGCTTGAGGGTTGGTATTTTTGTTTTGGAGATTGGGAAATGTTTGCGGATTGTTCACAATTTGGCTTTAAGGTGGAGGACAAGCTTGCGGGTTGGCATTTTGATGAGGAGGGAAGGTTTGAATGTTGGTAATTTGAGGGTAAGGTAGTACTTGATACGAGGTGGTGGCGTGTGGGGATTGGGGGTAGTTAAGTCGATGGTGGAAGGATTCTGAATAGGGTTGGAGGATGGGTTAATGAAATGTTCTACACTTGAATTAAGAGGAGCAGAGTAGAGTGGAGGTCTTCCATCGCCTGGAATGTTGGCGGTGATACTCGAATTTGGAAAATCATGCTTTTTCTAGCCCTCAGCTAGTAATTTGTTGCATCAGTTGCGCGATCAATTCATTTTGTTCAGCGGTGGAGGGCTGGACTATAGCAACTTCAGTCAGGCCAATCTCATCACTGTTGTCAACCATTGTGGATTTTCGTTTTAGTAGACTTCGGTTAGGGAAGGAATCTTTAGGAGCTTTGGATCTTGTAAAGTAAGGGTGTTCGGCCAGCTTATCAACACAAATTAGTTCTAAATACTTGACAAATGAAAAATAACTCAAGAGGTAAACATGTTAGTGCCTGAAGGTGTAAATAGTACAAGATATCACACATAGGTGTAAACACACAAGAGTTGCTTCATTCGAAGATAAATTGGCCCACCGGTATAGAGAAATACATAAATAGACAGGAATTTGTCTATTTGACTTTGGGATTAGTGAATCAAAGAAGTCGACTTTTGTGGGGCCAAAGTCCTTTTGATACATCTGATTTTCGATTGAAATGAAGTTCCGATCTCCTTAATAGAGTTGGAAAAGTATAATTTCCCAAAGATGGGGACCGAGCCTTGAAAGGCCGCCTATGTCTCTCACAGAGGAGAATTCAGGTGCTACGTAGTTCGACTGCCTTGAATCTCTTTTTGAGTTGAGATGGGAAATTGACTCTTTTTCCGAGATGAGTAAGATTTAGAAATTGAATGAGAAGTTTGATTTTTGTTGGGAAACTAAAGACTCAAAGAATATTTGGACGCACTTTTGATAGTGACTTGATATTTATGCATAGGGGTTCTAAAAATAATTCGAAGAGGAGTGAGCTATAATATCTCCAAATAAAGCAACATATTCACACAAGCAGTTATAACACATAAACAAATATTGTGAGTTCTAAACAGATATGTGGCCCTTTTATGCCAAGGGTAAGCCTAACGATTTGAAGGATGTATAGCGTTATTTGAAACATTCTATTTTCCTAAAAACCCAAATTTATACAAATTTTGTGAATAAACTGAATGGGGATACATAATGGGGATTGGGGAATATGGGATACAAGTAATCAGTCCCACGCAGGGGTACAATCCTAAACTATGCTTCCATGGAAGGTCCTTCGTCTTTGATTTCGTGTCATCTCTGAATGTCCACACTTTAGGATGGAATAGTAGCTTGTACCTCTTTCTTCGACTAGAACAAACTATTAAACTCCCAACCCTCAAGGAACAACGATTTTTCAAATAACGTATACATCCTTCAAATTTAAACACATAAGTATGGTCGTCCGTTTAGGCCGTAGGCCATTTTGGACTCAAGGTGGTCTTTCTAATGGGCCCAACACGTCTTGGGTGTTGGGTCATCTTAGTTCAATACGCTAAAAGGGATTTGGTTTCGCTCTACGCTAGTTAACTAAGGGTTGGTTTAGACAAGACATGGTTACCCGAGTTGGACAAACTACGGGGTGAAGTATAATAAATGACGTTGGATAACCACAAGACAACTATTCGCTTATCACTTCAAAAGAATTTGAAGGTGCTTTTCTGAAGGACAGACGTGGTAAGCCACGTAACCACTCTTTTTCCTAATGCAACTATTTGCCATTTGGCGGAATCGATGTCATGAATGTCACAGTTTAATATACAATAATTAGAACAAATATACAATTAAACACATATAGTCAAACAACTTAATTTTAAGGTTAGAACCATTCATATCCCCAACAAAGTCGACATTCTGTTTTATTTAAAAAGGAGAAACGACGGGTTTTTAAGACTCGCCACTTAATTTTTAAAGAAAAATAAAGAAAACTATTTTTTCAAAAGATTAAAACAAAAATCTAATGAAAATATTAAAGGGGGTTCGAGGTTCACATTAACATTTCGGGAAGGGTTTGAAAGCACTCGAAATGCCCGCTAACATGCGGTTATCCGGTAATTAACTATTTGGCTAAATGTTTTAAGAAAATAAACAACTTAACTATAATTTAAAATTAACGATCTTAGAACTTAAAATCATTCTTAAATGGAAGGGAAATATTGAGATATTATCTGAGTAAAATAGTTTTTGCAAATTTAGTTTTTAAAGTCAAGTAGGAAATAAATACTTTACTTAATTTTAAGCAATTAATTCAAAATGGGCGCCCTTTGGGGAGTTGAATTTTTTGAAACCTTAAAATCAATTATAACAATTAAACACATAATAACAGTTAAATAGATTAGGGAAAGAAAGATTTGGGCCCAAGTCTGGATCTGTCCGCCTGGGCCAGTACTAGGCCTAATCTTGTTTTGGGCCTTTGGCCCATTTGAGTCACTTGCACCTATCTTAGTCTAACAAAATAATAAGCAAATAAAATATGGGCCTTTGTCCCAAATAACAAAATATAATTTGTTGGAATTTGGGGCTTTTTGGCCCATTTTTGCTGCAATTATACAGTGTATACGATGAATGTATATCACTGTATATTGATGCATATCTTGCGTATATACTGTATATCATGTATACGAACTTTTCTTTCTATTCCGAAACCTGTATATAAACTCCGAGGACTTGTCCTTTGATTTCATTGGCTAGCTGACCCAAAAAAGATTCGAGCCATTATGGTTCTCTCGAAATGCAGGGGGAAGGAAATAGGAGTTCATATGGAACTCAGGTGGATTTCACATGCAATAAAAAAGATGATAAGAAATTAGAATTGTTATAAACAATAATCAAATGAGGCATCAATTGGGTGTAAACTAATGTTAAAATCTAAGATACAAGACAAAACAAGGTATCATTGACTAAACAAGCAAGCTAATTAATAAAATTTACTACATTTTATCGAGAATGAGTATTCACACGACACATTATTTAATAAAACTAAGTCACATGGTGGCGCCATATCAAAGTCACATGTCAAGTTACATCAACTGACAGAGATTACACATTCAACATAACATAAACTAACTAATATGAAATATTATCATAAATGAGCACATGGTCTACTACTACAAAATAAATTTTGAGGAAAGCAACCCAACTTAGATAAATATTCATTTAATTAACTTTACAAAAAAAAACAATTAAGCACATACAGATAACTCTTGAAAACAGATTAAATACTAGTCTAGAAATAAGGCAACCAACAAACATAGCATTAAAAATAATCCATTCAACTAGCACAAAGAAATTGTAATGCAAGGACACTATTTTTTTTAATAATTTGAGATTTCCCATGTATTCATGACACAAAGCACGACCCACCTTCTGAATAATGAGACTTAAGTCCTTCGAGATTTTAGGGACTTTTACTAAATAAAAACACATCACTTAAAGAGAAAATCAAGAAGCTATGGTGTTATTTGAGAAAATCCGCTTTAGCAATTAAACAGCAAAAAGAAAATTCAAAGACATAATATATTTTAAGAATCAAGCACCCAGAAAACAAATACATACATTCAAATCATAAACGAATCAAAATAAATAGAGACGAGCATGTATAATCGCAAACACACCTATTCTAAAAATAGCGAGCCAGAGTTGAACAAGCATGGAAACATTAGCCAAAAACAACTGCTAAATAGTAAGCTAAAGTTGAAACAAGGACAACAATAATAAAGAAACGAGGAGCATACCTTTTTCGGAGCAACAAACTAAGACAAACAAGCTTAAAGATGAGGAAACTTCCACCACAGCTCCGATTTCGATGAGCTCCGGAGAGCTCTGTTTTGGTCGGAAATTCCACCTAAAAATCCACTTGTTTTCGGTAACCAAAATCATATCTAAGACAAACTCCTCTCTGTCTCTCTCCTCTAAAACTAAAAACTTCTCTATTTTTTTGTCAAGAATTTTACCCTAAAATATGCTTCTGTTTTCCAATCTATTCTTGTATTTTCAATTCTTTCTTGTGTTTTTTCCCTTCACTGTCTCCAACCTTAAACCTTGAAGAAGAAGGAGCCTTAAATAGAGGAGATTTAAGGTTGGAAAATGGAGGGGAAATCGGGGGGGGGGGGGGGGGGGGGGGGGGGGGGGAATCGGGACCAATTCCAAATTCAAAATTTGAAATTTGAAATTCAAACCTTTTTGGAGATAAGGTTGAAAGATGTCAATTGTACTAATTCCCAACGGAATTGAAACGAGAGTCGTCCGATCTTGAACAAGGTCGAGCGAGGCATCAAGATGGCGACACATAATGATTCTCCAACGAGGTTGGTACGAATGGATAATGAGAGAGGGGGAGGAAGACCGCGATTAGACAGCACGAGATGGGTCGGGTTCGATTTAGTTGATGTTCTCGATTTCTCCCTGGGAGGAAGAAGAACAGTAATGGGGTCGGGTCGGTATGTTGTTGGTATCGCTAATGTATTATATTATTGTATTGTGAGTTGAAGGAGTGTTATGGGCTGCTGATTGAAGAGAATAAATTGGGCCTAGAATGGGATCAAAATTTGTCTGAATTTAGGAGTGGTTAGATGGGAATAAGAGAATTTGGGTTTGAATTAAAGATGTAGCCAAATTTTAATTGAGAATTGGCCATTTGTATTGCAACTCTAGCCAATTAAGTTTAAGAGATAACCAAATTGATTTAGTTAGTGCATTAGGCTAAACAAGATGAATTAACATTAATTAACTGACGGTCTTTCTAATCTTAACAAGATAAAATAATTAACTTAATTATAAACTAATAACTTGAAAATATAAGTATTAATTAACTAAATTAATTAACCAACTATTTAAGTAAAACTAAAATATTTTTTGAGACGATTTTTGACTATTCATAAATGTAATAAATATATACAAAATAATATATAATATATATATTAGTTAAAAATTATATATAAGTGACTTAATTATTTAAAATGACTCGGAAATATTTTGAATTTTATAAAGTCAATTATTTCAAATAGTTGGAATTTCAGAAGCTCGATAATTAATTTATATTGTGGAGGGCCAAAATTGGGTGTCAACAACGTGTTTACTCAGAATGTAGACTAAAGTCAAACTTAGGCTTAAACTTTAAAGTTAAAACGCCTATTCGCACCAACTCACACTGAAAACCTCGAAAGTCATGTCGACAATGCTACTAGCCTAAAATGATCCTTCTGGAGCTGATGGAGTCATCAAAATTGGATTTTGTGGTCATGTTTCTATACTTCTAATAAAAAATGACCGTTCAAGGTTCAAAAGCTCCTAAAACACTAAAACTCACATAAAATCCAAACGAACGACCAGGTGACCGAACTGTCAGTCCCAGCAAGTCATAAATGAATTGGGGTTGCTACATGAAAGCTCTAAACGACAAACGCATAAATACAAAAATAACCGGAAGGTCATTACATTTTCATCATCATCTAAATAAACCTCTATTGCTAATTTCCGTATACATCTTATATTATTCTTTTGGTAATTCTTTAAAAGTAGAAGAAATGAACAAATTTAAAGAAAATGTAAATGGTTCTTCACCATAAGAGACACATACGAACTGCGTATTTCAATATTTAATATACATCTCTTTTGAGCCATGAGTAGTAAAATTTAAACGTTTGTTGGCATAGTTAGCAATGTTCTGACAAAGTTACAAATAACTAGTTTGAGCCTAAATGAAAGTGTAATTTACTACAACTAAATTTTTTATAAGAACCTAAATTAAAAAAATTTATAGAGAGAACATATGAAAAAATAAGCAAAAAGAGAAAAATACACACATTTTTGTTAAGTCCTTAATCACAAAAACAAAGATGAAAAAAATTACATAATCAATGCACATATTTTTTAACTTTTATCCGGCTCCTCTTCTATCCACATCCAAGAGCCTTTTCATGAAGTCAAACTAAAGTATAAATTTGATACTGCAACAATAATATAGAATATCACTATTTCAAATATGAAATAAAAATAATAATCTTGAGTAGGAATCTTATGAAACAAAAAATATGAATTTATATAGACAAAATTGAAGGAATATCAAAAGGTATCTTAAATTTTAAAATTAAACAATTGGGGATTATGAGTATGAAAATTTAAAGAAAATGAGTTCATAATATTAATTAAAGTAGAATCAATACGTATAAGTTATGGAGGTAAAATTTTTAGAATAAATAAAAGAAAGAAAAAATAAAATAATGAAGACAAAAAAAATTCATGAACTATTCAACATTTGTTGGGTGTTAAAGTTTTATTAGGAAAGCAAGCAAATCAACTTATTTTTTGTATTACTCCATTGTGTTTTAACAAAATTGGAAGATGAAAAAATATAATAAAAAAAGAGACAAATATCTTGAAAGATTGAAGTAGTAAATTTTGAGACTTTTATTTTTTTGTAACAAAAAATAATAATGAGTGTAACTAATTTTTTAAGACATTTAAGTATAACAATAAATAGAGGAGTACTAATTGATATATTTATTTTTTGTACAATTATAAGTAAGTAGAAAAATATGAAACACTGTCTAAAAATTGAGAAAAAAGATAAATAGAATCCTTGGCCAAAGAGAGGTGCAACTTCACTTTTCTAGCATCTACTTATATTATATATAGATTTTTAAGCACAACAATATCTAATAGCTATGAGAAATGTACCATAAATAATATATCTTTCAACCATGACAAAATTTTAGAATATTTAAATCAAAATAATACATTAATGAATCTTTAAAATATTGAAAACCTTCAAACTTTGTATATTAATATGATCATCTCTCTTGATGAATCTTTCAACATAATTAAGCTTCCTTCTTCATTTTGATGAACTTGTACTAAACTAATGTGAAAATCTCTTTGGAATGAATCTTTAAAGAATATATCTTTAATCTTCATCAAAGTGAAGGACATATCATGTCACTATCTCTTCTATGATTTCTTATGAAAAATAAAATAAAAAGAGAAAAAAACTACACTAATAGAAAGAAATAATGAGAAAATGAAAAATGAATATGCAACATCTTCATGAATGATTGTTATTTATAGATTTGATAATCCATAAGAATAGTTAGAAAGGAGTTGAAGAGTGTTACGACCCGAGCCTACACCTTGGACATGGTAGACACTTGAGAACCATTGTTGGTCTCAAGCGAACCCTCATCGTGGCTGACTACAAGCGGAAGACTAACTCAAGCATACACAAGCATCAAACTAAAAGAAATGCTAAATCAACAGTGTATTAAATCTCAAAAACTCTCTGAATATACTGAGTATTAAACATAAGTCTTAAGGAAAACCTCTGAAATTGAAAGACTCTCCAAAATTGTCTATCTATGAAGCCTCTACTATACAATGATGTGAGTCGGGACAAGACCTACGACTCTTCAAGGGGACTACTACTAACAACTCATAAAACTGGAGTCCTCCAGAAGTAAGGAGGTCTTACTCAAAAGCTGGCGAGCAGATGAAGTGATCTCAATGGACTCTTGTTAAGGATCCTAAGAAATGTATCTACATCATTAAAAGATGTCGGTCGAATGACATCAGTACATTGAATGTACGAGTATGTAATATGACTGAATAACAAATACCTACATGAAAGGACTGCAGTAGATATATGTCACGACCCAGGGGTATACCCTAGAAGTAACACAGCATACTTGACCCCGAAGGGGTCTCATACAAGCCCTTAGCATATCATGAACATAAGATAATAGAAAATACGGAAATTTTTAAAACTTTTTACAATCGAAATCATTTTCATAAAAGCAAGCGGAAGTCTTTCTAAACGTTGTCTCAAACCATCTAATACAACTTAAGAATAAACTCTTGGGACACAACCATACAATAGTCTCCAAAACATGAAATAAAGACATAAAGGAAATAGTGGGTTTTGTCCTCGAAGTTATGAGGATTCACCAAGATCTTCAACTCCTTAGCTCCTTAGGAAACCTAGCTTCAAGATAGCACTCAAGTCTCCAAACCCTACATTTGATTAGAATATAGGCAAAGTATGCGTTAGTACAAAATGTACTAAATATGTTAGCTAGCATAATCATAAGAGCATAAGACAAGGGTTAGTCAATATAAGACATAATCCAAAAATCATATGAAATACTTCATGAGACATAAATCATAAGCATAAGAGACAATATCATCATAATAAGCAAAGTCTCCAACATAAGCATTATATAAGCATAATTTGACTCTTAGTCATCCACACCATAATAGAGCCATTCTCAAGTAACCTCGAAAGCATACATGTGCAACACATGGATAGCATCCCATAATACCACCCAAGCCAAGTATCCCTTTTCGGTCATCTTAATCATAGTCTATATGCATGGTCAAGTCTTAAGCTTTTCTACCATAATGGAACCATACTCCTAAGTAACCTCAAAGAACACTTGTGCAATGCATGAAAGACATCCCATAATACCCTCCACACTAAGCATAACCTTGAAGTTATCCTAGTCATATTTACCCTCATTTGGTCTCATTATTAGCTTACCTCAGGTAGACAAGGGAACTATCACCTTAGGTCAATCACATCTTGGAAGGCAACTATAGCAACAATCCATCAAGCATAACTCATGTAAGACAACACTCATTAGGCAACCTTTAGTCATACTTGTGCAATGTATGAATGGCATCCCATACTACCACTCATACTAAGTACTTCTTTAGGTCATCATACCCATGTTCCTTAATTAGAGACTAGCCCCTTTTGAAAGCATGGGAACTCTATGAGACACTTTACTAAGTCTATCTTAGTTCCTCCTTTTTTTGAACCCTAAGAGATACTATACTAGGTACACCTTAGTTCATCATGTTGGAACTCTAGTAGATGCTACATTAAGAATAATCTTAGTTCACCTTTAGGTCCTCATTCTAATGTTTCTTGGGTTGGAACCTAGTTCCTCTCTTTAGACCTTAGAACACTATGAGGTACTACCTTAAGCACATCTAAGTTCATTATTAGGTTGAACCCTATGAGATACTTCTTTTAGCATGTCTAGGTTCATTATTAACATGGACCCTATGATATACTACCTTAAGTATGTCTAAGTCCATTTATACTTAGGAACACTATGAGGTACTTTACTAAGCCTATCTTAGTTCCTTATTACTTCGAACCCTAGGATATACTACATTAAGTACATCTTAGTTCATCAAGCTTGAACTCTAGGAAATGTTACTTAAAGCATAATCTTAGTTCACTAAGGTTGAACTCTAGGAGATGTTTCCACAAGCAT
The DNA here is from genome assembly GCF_000226075.1 of Solanum tuberosum. NCBI lineage: Eukaryota > Viridiplantae > Streptophyta > Magnoliopsida > Solanales > Solanaceae > Solanum > Solanum tuberosum. The sequence goes on along the minus strand of NW_006239281.1, from coordinate 1,376 downwards.
AATCTTAGTTCATTTAGTTTGATCTCTAGGAGATGCACCTTCAAGCACAATCTTAGACCATTACTTGTATTGGACTCTAGGAGATGCTACCTTATGCATAATCTTAGCCCATGAGGTTTGAACTCGAGGAGATGCTACCTTATGCACAATATTAGTTCATTACTAATCTTGTTTAATTGGGATATAGCCTTAACCGACATAAGAACATATGAACTGTCACATGATCTCTCATGGTGTTACCGACACCATCAAGGGTTGGTCCATTTGCCTAAGGTAGGACCGGTTTGTTAGCTTAGTTGGATCCACTAGCTAACTTTCCTATGGGGAACGTAGTTATGGGATACGGAGATTGCTACTAGAAACCCAAAACTTCACTAGGTGAAGGCTTCCATCTCATGAGACACACTTTGGGAAATTCGGATTATTCTAGGTGAGAGATCCCATGTTGGAAGCCCAAACTCAACTAGGTGGGAACCTCCATAGATACCCAAACTCAACTAGGTGGGGACTTCCATCTCATCTCAATATCCACTCAGTGCTAGGCCTAAATCCCATAATATAATCATTAAGTCTCTACTTTGACTCAAGTTTATGGAAAGATATCATTGACAACCAATCCATGTTAATACCTCTTTTAGACCATGTGTGAGCAACTATCACCATCCATGACCTAGGTATAAAGGCCTTATAGCCTTAGGTTCAATTAGGTAAGAGAAGCCCTTTCAACCCTTAGAACCATTACTATGTGAGAAGTATTTCATGTTAAGTTCATCTTCTTGTCTAACATCATGTCTAGAGTTCTACATTAGACAAGGATATCATCATGACTTAAGTGATTCTATGACTTCCTACCATCTAAGATTCATAAGGTGAATTAGGTAGGTAAAGATCTTTCATCACAATTCTATTCATTGGCCTTGTATTCACATGTAGATTTTACTCTCAAAGCCATATCATCTATAGTTAATCATATTAGCTTCACTCTAAAGCCCTAGTGATGAACATTCACAACTATGAGTCTTCATTCTCAATAATTCTACATCATAGAAACATATTATCAACCTAGATTACAAGGCATTCAATCACTTTCTTCATTACTAGATGATTCTAGCCACAATTCATCCTAAAGGTTCAATTCCAACTTTACAATTCAAGATCAATCATGTAGTATAGAGTCTAGTTCAATTCATGTCTAGGTATTCCTAATCTTCAACAATTACTACACATGACATTGGTTTAAGAAGATCACCTATGAACCTTCAATTTCACCTCTAATGGCATAAATCCACAAGATATCACATTCATCATATAGACTAGGGTTTACCATAGAAATCACATGAATTCTTCTTCTTCTTCTTCTTCTTCTTCTTCTTCTT
>NW_006239280.1:620319-633104 GCF_000226075.1 Solanum tuberosum | reverse complement strand
TCATGGGTAGAAAAGGTTCATACTTTTTAGATGAACCCTTTTCACAGTAGACTAGTGGATCCACTTAGTAGTTCAGGTTCTGTACCGATGGCAAGGTGTAGGACGGTCCTTGGCAACGTGAGGTAAAACGTTGTACCATCACTTAGGCTCATAGTGATGGTTGTCGGTTAGAGAAACTCCCACATAAGTTATTGTATTTTTATATACATTAGTTTATTGTATTTTACATACATTTCAGAGTTATGTTGTATCCTTGTACATACACAGAGTTGACATCATGTTTTTAAATAGCTTTTCTTTATATTGCACTTGTTTAAACTGCTTTATATTGAAATGAGTTCAGTTAAGTATTCATGAGTTGAGCAGAGCCAAGGTAAGTGTATCTTTCAGATTCTCTTTCCAGCCTATGTTGTTTTAGCAATGCAACTCGCATACTTCTACATTCAATGTACTGATGCCAGTTGGCCTGCATCTTATTATGATGCAGACACAGGTAACTAGGATCGGCATTCCAGCGCATCGTTGATCCAGTGAGCAGTTTAGAGTCAGTTGGTGAGCCTCTTTGCATTCCGGAGGACTCTTTTTATTGCTTTCTAGTTAATTTGTTAGGATGTTGTGGGGATTGTCCCAATATCCATCTCCGTTGTTGTAGAGGTTTCATAGACAGTCAGATGTTAGTCCTTTGAGTCTTTTCATTATCAGATCTTCTTGTTAAGACTAGGGTTGCCACTTTTGGCCAAGTTGAATGTTTAATCTTTAAAACATTCTCAGTTATTTTACTTCAGTACAGTTAAGTTTATTTATCATTACATATATGAATATTGTTTTTCGCTGAGTTAAGTAAATCAGGCCAAGGGTTCGCTTGGGGCTAACAGTTGTCTTCGAGTGCCAGTCCCGCCCAGGGTGTAGGCTCGGGGCGTGACATTATGAGAGCAAAGTCACGCAAAGACCGAGAGAGGCGCGATACAATATTATTTTATAACTTATTAAATAAGTCTGAATGGTGTTAAGACTCTCATGTAGATTTGATCCATTCAGATCTTTTCAGGTCCATTAAGAGACTTTTTGAAAAAAAGAAACAAATGGATTTAATGGGCTGAGTCTGAATAATTCAGATTCAGACCTAAAAACCAAACGCACTTAATGGACTGAATCTGAATGATTAAGATTCAGACCTTCATTAAGTGCAAACAAATGAGGCCTTAGACACCTCAATTGGGCGATGTTCATTTTAGACACCTTATGTAGGGTCCCGCTATGTCATTTTGACACTTTTTTGACAATAAGCAAAAAGCTAAAGGAGAGTGTAATACACTCGTTGATGACGTGGCAAACACCCAATTAAATGATTACATGTGTAATTTCAAGTTAAAAATTATTTTAAAATCTATTTAGTAAATAAAATAAAAATATTATTCTTAAAAAATCAATTTAACCCCCCCCCCCTAAAGGTAGTTGTTTTACTACACCCAATTGTTTCAGATCTCTTTTTTTTTCTTTCTTTTTAGTGTTGTTTTGTGGGAAGAAAAGAGGGAGAGGAAGAAAGAAAGAGAATAAGTATGAAATATGAGTGTTGGTATCCATTTTTCCCTTAAAAAGAGGTCGAGGGAGGTGATTGTAGATTTAGAAAAGTATTACAATGAAGAATAAGAAGAAAAATGACTAGAAAACGGATTTGAATAAAAAAATTGACCTCCATTGAAGGAGTTTAAAAGCTTCAAATAATGGTGGGAGGTGGTAGTTTGAAAATGGAGAAGAAGAAGAGAAAATAAAATAAAAAATAGCTAAATTGAGTCTTTCACGCTCTATTGTTGAGTGTATCACACTCACTTTGACATGTTAGCAAAAGTGTCAAAATGACACAACGGGACCCTACATGAGGTGTCTAAAATGAACATCACCCAGTTGAGGTGTCTAAGTGAAACTTAGTGCCAACTTTAGGGGGCTACCGATGAGTTTAACCTTTTATCAATGTATCTGATTAAGTATGCATGTATCTAATAAGTATATTGGAGATTTACGCATGTATCTGATACAATTTGTTATATTAACCTTATGTATACTGTGTTTATTTTGAGATACATTAATATTTAAATTTAGTAGAAATCTGAAATTTACACTATTTTAGTCAATTTATCACAAAAATGAAGGAAAGGATTTCAAGATTTTTGAAATTTTGTTAGGAAGTTGTTATGCTACATATTCTCAAAAGCAGTTAAAGGAGTGATTTACGCCACTAATTGAGCAATTTTGTTATGCTACATAAATAGACGCACCCTTGTAATGTATCTAGCTATTGACATATCTCAGATATGTGTATCTGGAAGAGAAACAGACCTCAGATACATGTATCTGGAAGAGGAACATATCTCGGATACGTGTATCTTGAAGAGGAAGCTCGAAATTCAGAGAAACAAATTTGAATTTCTAAAAAGAAAGTCACTTTGTTGTTGCTCGAAAATAAATTGAAGAAATTAATTTTTTTATTTCTTTTTAGAAGTTGTTAGACTAGATATACTCAAAAATTGTTAAAGGGGTGATTTCCTCCTTAAATTAAGCATTTTAGTTACAATTCTTAATTAAAGATGTATCATTCTTTGTTAATTCCTTGGATACATGTATCTTTCGAGTTAAGATATATGTACCCAACCAATTAAATACAAGAAGTAATATTCAAAACTATCGTAAATACTAGTAAGTAGGACCTAAACTAGTGAGATTTATACTGTTTGCCCCTAATTTTATTTGGTTTTTTAAAATTATTATATTAATTTGATTTTGTTCAAATAAATCGAAGAAATGATAGAATCAAACAAATAAATTTTGTTCTCAATAAAAGAGCCTATGAAAAGAAAATTGAATTGAAGTTTCTTTGTCATAGACTACGAGTTGATAGAATTCTTGGTTTTACGAGACACATAAAACTTTGCTATTCAAAGGAATGGATCGATAAATTAGGGAACTTATAAATAGGGCATTTTTGGAGACTACTAGCCCCCTTCTCATTACTCTATAGGACAATTCCTCGTTGTTGACACCCAATTTTGATCCTCCCCGATAGGAATTAATTCACGAGCTTCTTAATTTCCAAACGATTTAGAATGATTAGTTTTATAAAATTCAAATACTTTTCAAAGTCATCTTAAGTGATTTTGGTCGATTTTTCATAATTTATAAATAATATATATTTTCATATAATTTTATATATCTATAATTAGTATATTTTATAAATATTTGAAAATCATCTCGAAAAGATTTTATTTTAAATATTCTATTAAAATTAGTTTAGTTTAAGTTATGGTTATAATTTTAAATCATTAGTTTATAATTAAAATTACTTATTTCGTTAAGAGTAAGAAGCTCTTTAATTAATTTGTATTTATTCGTCTTGTTTAAATTTGGGCCAAATTCGTTGATTAAACTCGATTTGGTTACCTTGAGGTTATTTAGGCTATTGTTTAAATACAATCTTTAGCCAAAATATTTAATTTGGTTCTAACCTGTAAAGAAACCTTGGTCTTGGACTCCATTTCCAAACTTTTCCAGCCCACCATCTTCCTCCAAGAGCCCATTCCCTTTCTATTTTTCAATTAAACTTAGCCGACCCATTTCCTTTTCCAAATAGCCATTCAGCCGAGTCCAATTCCCCTTTGACCCGGCCCAATTCGCTGATAAACAACAAGACCCAACAACGTTTCCTCCAAACGTTAACAACGATCAAAACGACGCCAATTTCTTCAGCTATGCGCGTCAAGATACACGGCAAACAGACGGTAGGGTCACGATTTGCTCGCGTACAACAGAAGACAGCAAATTCGTTGTCGTCTTCCTCCCACGTCCCTTTCAATTTGTACAACAGAGCAGCATAAAGCAAGCACCCGGCTGTCCCCATTTCCTCTTCCGGAATGGGACAAAACTTTAAAAAAAAGGGTGTTTAGCTTGAATGGTGAAAGATTTTGATTTTTGAATTTGGAATTGGGGCTTGGTTTGCCCGATTTTGGTTCGTCTCCCCCCATTTCTGAACCGGATTTCCCTTCTATATAATTGCTTTTATTCACTATTGAAATGGGAAATTTTTAGTTGAAAAAATTAGAGTAAAAAAGGGTGGGAATTTCTTTGAACAAATTATATACTTAAGAAGTTTTAGGCGGTTCTTTTCTTTTAATTCGAAGAAGCGAGAAGTTTCTTGCTCAAAGTTAGCTCGAAGTTCTTGGTTGGTTGTTCAAGCTTCGAATCCGTGTGGTGGAAGATCTCCCCTGCTCGTTTCTTGTCCAGTTTGCTGCACCTTAAAAGGTAACCCCTGTTTTTAGTTCATATTTTGGTTATATTCAATATGCTGGTATGTTAACTGTTGAATTATTTGAAATGATAGAAATTTGGGTTGTTTCGATTTTGTTTGGTCTCAAGTCATCAGCATAGCTTTTCTGTTTAGTTAATCAATTTTTTTTAGTTCACTCCTTTCCCGTGTGAATTCGGTTTGCTCCCTCGATAATGGTTTGTTGGCTTCCGAATATTGATAAGAGTTGAGGTTTCTTTTGTCTACTGTTTCACCTTTAGTGTGGATTGTGACTTGAATATGTGTGTAGATGTTGGAGAGTTACTTTCTAATTGTTATTACTGTTCTTGCTGTCTTAGCTTTCATAATCTAGTTGTGATCAGCTTTTCGAAATGACAGTATTAGTCTTAGTTTACTCCTGTTTAGTATGAATCTGTGGTAATGTTTAGATTTCGACGTCAGTCTCTTCTTTCTTCCATCTCAAATTGGATGAATGAATCAAGACGTCAAGATTTTGAGTTCACTTACTATCCATATTGTTGTTTGTCTTGAATCTCTAGTTGTTTATTTCGATCATGTTCCTCGCATCCATACCCCCTTTGAGGATCTTGAAACTTGTATTCTCCTGTACCTCTTTTGAATCTGATCTACAATAATATTTTCTATTATGTAACGGTTCGGTGAATATAGCTTGTACGTGACAAATTAGTCGAGTTTCATATTTAGTTTGAGTTAAAAAAAAATTCCAAAATACAGTGGTGTCCTATTCTTGTATGTGCTTATTGAGCATGAGTTGTTTCTTTTCTTCTCTTTGATGGTTTCTTTTTATTGAATCTCATTTTAGAAAGATTATAGTCTTAAGGTTTAAATTTTAATCCCTTTTTGTTTAGCTTTAAATACATGCCTCAGTATGTGAAAAATCGTGCTTAAGTTATTTGTATGTTATGTCGCCTATGCTTGCCCTATTTCTTTATTTTAAGTTGTGAAAATTGCTAATAATCTATCTCTTAGTCACGTCTGAAATTGTTTCAAAGCAGTAGCATTATTTTGTGAATTGGGTCTACTACTTTGCTTATGTGCAAAAATGCTCAAGTTTAGTCCATTAATACATGGGTGTATTATTGCCTTTGCATAGTTTCATATTGCATTTTTTTAAAACTTAATCACATTAGCCTCAATAGTCCGCTCCATTTTTTTACTGATAATTGCTTCCTCATCATTATTTATGTCTAAGTAATCATGTCTAAATCTACTTCATTTAATCACTGTTAGTTTTATTGTTTAGTTATCACTACCATTTGGTGTTTCACCTTTTTTTTTTTTTTTTTAATTAATATTGGTGGAGCTGTTAGCTCCTTTATTTATTTCAATAAACCCAAAAATTTACAAATATAGACCCGTAAAATAGGCCCAAAGGAATGAAACAAAAAACATGAAAAAATGTGGGCCAATCCAAAGGGAAATGGCATACTATAAAAGAGAGTAAGATTTCCATTTGCATCCTCTTTGTCTCCTCCGCCTCTTACACAGTAGCTTTGAGGAACAAAATGTCCTCAAGTTGTGAATTATTTATGTGTATCTCCTGACCTCCTTTACTCTGATAATTCGAAGCTCGCAGCTGTAAGTCTTCCCTTCTCTCCATTTATGTGTTGTAATGCCAATCACTCTTCCTTCCTGACCTCGGCTTCCTTTGTAGTGGTAAACTTCGGTGGTGCAGTGGATCTGATGCCAAGTCCTGAGCTATTGCTTGGAAAATGTAAGCACATCTCCATACTTTTCATTTTTGCCTTACTCCACACTGATTTGAGACGGACATAGATATTCCAAGACAACCTCTCCATATCTGATTTGATCGACTGCGTTTTTGCTGGTGGAGCTTTTTGTAAGCTGACATAGCTAGGACTATTGTTTTCTTCACAGTTATGTATGCCTGTATAGTGGAAAAATTTGATGTACATAGCATAACTGTGTTCCTTGTTAATCTCTTTGATCCCTCCCCTGATGTGTTGCTTGTACTGTTATCTTCCTTGTTTTAATCCGTAGTGATGGAATTTCTGCTTTATCCATGTTCACAATTCCTCTACATTCCACTAATAACTGTTGGAAAACATGTATTTGTATTGCATTCGTTTGCTCAAATGCTTCATTTGCCAATTTATCTGCTAGTTTATTAGCTTCCCGAAACACATGTTGAATCTTTGCCTGTGTAGAGCTAATTAACTCTATTATTTCCAGTATTTCCTCTGCCTGCTGCCATGGTACCTTCCAATTACCTCGAATTATATTTGTAATGCTTAGAGAATCTGTCTCTAGAATGTAATTGTTGAAATTATATCTCTTGCAATGTCTTAGTGCTTTAAAGACAGCTAATATTTCTGCCTCCATGTTCGTTCTATTTCCCAAATGCCCTGCCTCCGCATATACAATATCTCCTTTGTCGTTCCTTAAGCAAAATGCATAGGCACTTTCTCTAGGATTCCCTCTACTAGCTCCATCCGTGTTGCATTTTATTGTATCAAAACTCTCTTCCAACTTCAAATTACAATTACTTTTTTGTTGAAAAAATCAATTGTATTTTGACCATCTCTCCCCAATTTTTAGGAACTTTAATCCATGGATATTTCATGTTTATCAGTTGTATGATAGTGTTGACACACTGACTCTTCAACTTATAAAAATTTATATCCAATCCATGTCTTCTTGCATTTCTCCGTTTCCACAATTCCCATAGTATAATGCTTGGTATTGCTTGAAAAATGAATTTCAGTTTGATAGGAGTGTTAACTTCCCACCATCCTGTTATCATCTGTTTCAAACACCCATGTTGTTGAATACCTGCACATGAAGCAAACTGCTTCCATAGCTTTTGGGCTATGGGAGCTGTTAGAAATAAATGTTGTATAGTTTCCTCCTCAAACTCTTCACAACAATAGCATCTCGATGCTATAGTAACCCCCATCCTTTTAAGATTTTCCTCCGTGGCAATCCTTCCCTTCCAAATTCTCCATAGTAAAAAACTAAGCTTAAAAGGAATCTGTTTGCCCCACATATTCACCCTCCATTCCTCCTTCTCCCTTCTACAGCGCAGCATATCAAAAGCTGATTTGATTGTGAATTCCCCACTTGTACTTCCCATCCACCAAGCTTTATCCCCCTCCTCCGTCAGACGGGGGGTAATGCATTCCGTAATGTACAAGATCATCTCTTTCGACACTATTTGTCCCAGCTTTTGAATATCCCATTCTCCATTTGTAATGAATCTTTTCACCTCTATCTCTTCCTCCCCTCCACCATGGTCCTCTATAAAATATAAAGCTCCTTGTTTTGTCCAATTATCAAACCAAAAACTCATTTCTCCAGATTTGAGTTGCCACCAAATATTATGTTCTACTTCTTCCCTTACCTCCACCATTTTCTTCCATGCGTGAGAAGCTCCTCTACTCGTGGCTAATACCGGATGTTGTTTCTTACAATACTTAGTCCACATATAAGTACTCCATAGAGAAGTAGAGGTTCTGAAATTCCACCATAGTTTACTATACAGTGCCTTTGATACATCATATAATGATCTCACTCCTACTCCCCCTTCTTCTTTGGGATAACATAATTCTTCCCAAGATACCCAATGTTTTCCTCTAGTTCCTCCTGCTTTACTCCAGAAAAAGCTGGCAAACATCTGATGTAACTGATTCATGATTCTTTTTGTCGGATTCATTGCTGAAAGAAGGAACAGTGGCATAGACTGTAATATGCTCGTAATGAGAATGACTTTTCCCCCGTATGATAACCACTTATTCTGCCAGGATAATATTCTCTTTTGTATCTTCATCAACAATTTCTCATAATACACATTCTTTTTTCTACCATAGAACACCGGGCACCCCAGATATATGAAGGGAAAGTTTCCTTGTCTGATCCCTGTAATTCTTCTTAATCGCATAGCGACTATCAGAGGTGTATTATCATGAAGGTAAAAAAAACTCTTATTGAGACTAATCATTTGGCCTGATATTTTCTCATAATCCTTTAGAAATCCCATCATCTTTTTAATAGACCTCTTTTCCCCCGAACAGAAGAGTATGGTATCATCCGCATAAGATAAATGGTTTATGGGAGGGCTCCATTTAGGCATACCATATCCTTTAAACTCCTTATCTTCATGGAGTTTATTTAAGCCCCTCGCTAAGACCTCCGCCGCAATGATAAACAAAGTTGGGGATAGAGGATCTCCTTGTTTCAATCCCCTTGAGGAGTGAAAGAAACCATATGGTTGTCCGTTCACCAAAATTGAGTACCAATTGTTAGAAACCAGCCTCCATACCATGTCAATAATCAGTTCTGAAAATCCAAATCTTCTTAACACTTTGGTCAAGTAAAACCATGACACTCTATCATATGCTTTAGCCATGTCAAGCTTCACCACCACATTCTGAAAATTCTTTCTTATATTTATGTCCCTTATTATCTCCTGAGCTAACAACACATTTTATGTTATACTCCTACCCTTCACAAAACCAGACTGATTTCTAGATATGAGACTTGGTAACAGTTTTGTTATTCTTTGATGGAGCAGTCTCGAAATAACTTTGTTAACAAAGGTACTTAGACTTACTGGTCTCAAGTCAGAAAAATTTCTGGTTTTCTCCTTTTTTGGCAGCAGTACAACATTTGTGTGAGTGATAAATCTAGGCAGTTGATGCCCACAAAAGAAAGCTCGCACCATTTCTGTAATATCTTCTCCAACTATTTCCCAGCAGCTCTAAAAAAATTCCCCTGAAAAACCATCTGGACCACTTGTGCTATCCCCATTTAACGCAAAAACCACCTCTTTCACCTCATCCTTATTAGGCAATATTCCCATCTCTTCATTTTGCAACGGAGTGATAATTCTCGGGATCAAATCAAGCATGCTATCATCATCATTTGTATTTGTTTCCTTAAATTGATCTTCAAAAAATGACACTGCCTCCGCTCCTATGTTCTCATTACCAGTCACATTATCCCCTTGAGCCGTAGTAATTTCGGGGATGAATAATTTCTTCCTCCATCCTTTCACATAATTGTGAAAAAACTTTGTATTTCTATCGCCATCCTTAAACCATCTCATCCCTGATTTTTGTCTCCAAAATTCCTCCTCCATGTATCTATATTTTTTCAAGTTTGCTTCTGTTCTGCTTAGTTCCTGTCTATTTCCAGGTGAAGGATTAATCTCCAACTGCATCTCCTTTATTCTTATTTCCTCCTCCAACGTCTGCACTTGATTAAATATGTTCCCAAAAGTCTCTTTACTCCAACACGACAAAGCCTGCTTAACCTTCTTTATCTTTGCTTGAAATTCCAGAAACGGTGAACCTTTAAAATCCACCTTCCAATTCTCCTCTACCACTTTCCTAAATTTTGGATGTTTCGTCCAAAAATTAAGAAACTTAAACGGTCGAATTATAGACTCCTCCTCCGAATTACAAATAAAATGCAAAGGCGCATGATCTGAACCTTGCCGTATTAAATGATGCACTTTGCTAGTAGGAAGAATCTGCTCAAATTCTTGATTACAGAGCACTCTATCTAACTTTTTGAAAATACATTCTCCCTCTATTCTTCCATTCCACCAGGTGAATTTACTCCTAAAAGACTTAACCTCTGATAATGCACAGTTATTGATACACTGATTGAAATCCATCGCTTCATAGGACGTAAATTCTCTTCCCCCTTGTTTCTCCTCTTCATTTAAAATAACATTAAAATCCCCACCTACTAGCCATGGAATCTGATTATTTCCTGCTAATTCCTCCATTTCCTCCCACAACTCTAATCTTTCCAATGCATCGCATCTCGCATATACAGCTGTAACCATGAATTTGACATTTCCCGCTTCAAACCTCATGGAGACATGTTGAATGTTATCTCTTACCACCTCCCATGTCCAATCATCATCCCAAAATATCCATATCTTGGCTGCACAATTACAATAAGCATTTTGAAATCCCAATCTCCTTTTATATTGTTCTAACTCATGTGGTCCTTGAAAAGGTTCCAGTAGAGCTATATATTTGTAATGATGTCTCCTATTTAGATCTATCAGTCTATCGAAGGCCTTTTGAGACCTAACCGACCTGATATTCCAAAATAGAGCTTTTCCAATCATTGAGAAACTTCCCCAGAAGTATCCTTATTGCTCCTTGTTTTAACTTGAAGAGGGAGATATGTTTTTTTAACTCCACTCTTCAACTTATTTATTTGTCTTGGTGAGAGATCTCCATCTCTTGCTATTGTATCAATATTCTCATTCACCTCTCCATCTTCCTCTGTATCTCTTCGACGCTGTTTTTCGTCCTCAGTAAGGTCCTGCAACTCATTGACTCCGTCTTCAACGAAATTGGAACTGCCCTGATGCTCCATCTCTTCCGATCCTCCCCCTATATTCCCCACCTTACTACCCTCATCCTCTTTCTCCTTCTCTTCATTATCATCCTTATCAACTGTTTGAGAAGTATCTAACACTGCTATATCATTTCTTTTGTCTTCTGTAATCAACCTCTCCTTATCCGCCACTTTTTTATTGCTACAGCTCTCGCCTATCCTTTCTTTTCCATTGAAAACTTCCTTTACCCATTTTTTTGTTGATCCAATCTCGTTTCCCATATTATTGTCCCTAGCTCCATCCCCTTGTGTATTCTCGTCAGCCTCTTCATCATTCAGACTGCCCAATGCATCAAATTTGTTCCCCATGATCTCTTCCTCTTTCCCCTGTTGAAGGTGTTTTGGATTCCAAACCTGCAGCTGCCCAGCTTTCCTTTCCCATCCCCCCTTTTTCTTTTTCTGTTCCTTGAATGCATCTTCTTCCTCGCTTTGTCCTGGTTCCCTTCTTTCCACATGATGATCATCCCTTCTCTTATTTTCTCTGTCGCCCTTCTCTCTGATAACATTGTCAGCTCCACTCCCCTCCCTTGTTGGATATAACTCTGGATGTATCACATAACATTCTTGCTCATTATGCCCCTGAATACTGCAGTTCTTACAATATTTTGGCACATAATCATATTTAATACGGATCCATTTCTCCACGATTTCCCCAGAATGTTTCCTCACTCCCACATTAATTCTCTTTGGAAATTCACTCAAAAGGTCCACCTCCACTTTAACCCTTGCGCAACTAGGTCTAGTTTGATTCTTTGTAGCTAGATCTACCTGTAAAGGTTTCCCCACAGCAGCTGCCAGTGAGAAAACAGCCTCCTTAACGAAAAAATTTGGTGGTAATGCTGGAAAGGATATCCAAGCAATCGCCCTTGAAGTCTCTTTTTCCGGATCAAACATTGGATCCCATTTCAAAGTTCTCATTGGATAAGACCATCCCCGATGTAATAAATAAAAAGCAGGTTTGGATAGTAGATTGACATAGTCCTCCAAACATGAAGCCCTAATGAGCACATGTCTATTGCTTAGTAGCCCTATTTTGCATTCTCCCTTCAGTTTGCAATGTTTCAGAATCAATTTACGTATTTCCTGAATCTCCGGTCATCCATACGAAAATTTGCCTATTACTGCAAATTCCAAATTCTCCTTAATGATCATATGCTCCACTTCCTCCTCCTCCCACACGATTCTAGGTTCCCCGTGTAAATATGCGATAGGTTTCATCGGAATTGGTTTGGCTATTCGTGTCGGGGGACACAAGACAGCAGCATATTGCCTTCTTTGTTCTGGATCACTCTCTGTGGCAGCTTGTCCTATCCCCAAAAGGGGATGCATAGGTGAATTGGTGGTCATAGCCACCGGGTAATAGACGACAGCGGCGGTAAATAGACGGCAGCAACTTTATCTACTTCTCTTATAATTTTAGTATCTATCACGCGTCTTCAAATAGTTAGTAGAGGAGGGATTCGAAAAAGAGTAAAAAAAAAAAAAAGTTATGCCTTAACTGAGGTTCAAAAAGTTAAAAGAAAGTTCATTAAGTATTGTATGCATTCCTTTGTCATATTTACATAACATTGGCAGTGAACTAATCATATGCCTATTTTGTCTTATTTCTTTTTCATGTATCTTGTTTGTATTGCATAGATTTAAAGTGTCCTCCATCACTAATTCTTATCTTGTTTTGTTGTTTTCTATGTGTGAATCTGCCTTGGGTCCTCACGGACTTCTCTATTCCCGTTTGCATTCCGATTTGGGCCGTAAATGCCCAAATTTGCTCTTCTTACTCGAGTCAACCTCACTACCGGGTCAGCAAAATTGGTTTACTGGTTGAAAGCAGCGTGATAATGCTGAAAATTAAATTTTCAAGCTCGGAAAGAGTCAAAAACAGGTTGATATACCTACTGTATACATCAGAAAATATGATATACAGGTCAAAATGCAAAAATACAGATTGAGAAGTGCAAAGATACAGAGCTCGAATAAAATTACAAGTCCAGAAGTTCGAGAATTAGCGAAATACATGGTGTATACATCAAATATACACCTAGTGTATATCAAGACAAATGAGAATGAAAAGAGGGCCCAAGGCCCAAGG
>NW_006239280.1:602340-620275 GCF_000226075.1 Solanum tuberosum | reverse complement strand
GCCTTGGGTCCTCACGGACTTCTCTATTCCCGTTTGCATTCCGATTTGGGCCGTAAAGGCCCAAATTTGCTCTTCTTACTCGAGTCAACCTCACTACCGGGTCAGCAAAATTGGTTTACTGGTTGAAAGCAGCGTGATAATGCTGAAAATTAAATTTTCAAGCTCGGAAAGAGTCAAAAACAGGTTGATATACCTACTGTATACATCAGAAAATATGATATACAGGTCAAAATGCAAAAATACAGATTGAGAAGTGCAAAGATACAGAGCTCGAATAAAATTACAAGTCCAGAAGTTCGAGAATTAGCGAAATACATGGTGTATACATCAAATATACACCTAGTGTATATCAAGACAAATGAGAATGAAAAGAGGGCCCAAGGCCCAAGGAAGTTTGCAGCAGGTGTAAAAATGGGCAAGGTCCATTTTTGGGTCATTTTTAGTAGTAAAAATTAGGCAAATGACATAGTATAAGAAAGAAATTACTTCCTTTCCCTACTCTTTCATTAATTACCAAAAAATTCCTTTTTTTAGTGTTTTTCGGATACATAATATAGCAGCGTAGATACTTTAATTAATAACGGTCGGATACTTAAATTAACAGGCGGATGCATAATATAGCAGCGCGAATACTTTAATTAATACGGGCGGATACTTAAATTAACGGGCGGATGCATAATATAGCAGCGCGGATACTTTAATTAATATGGGCGGATACTTAAACTAATAAAGTATCCGGTTAAGTTGAATTGGGGGAAAATAAGGGATGTTTGTATTTTAGTAAAAGAGTAGGGAAATATTGAAAATATGTAAAGAAGTGTTGTGTATTTAAGTAATTTTTCCTTTTTAGTATTAGGACAAGTTTTGAATTTGGGCCAAAGGCCCAAATTTGATATTTCCTCCCTTTGTTCTATATTTGTATTTGAATTGACTAACCCTTTTTTTTTAAGTGAATTGGTTTGATTTAATTAATTTCCCGAAAATAGTCATTTCTCTTTTATATCTAAAAATAAAAATATTTATTTTTGTACATTTTATTTGTTACTCAACTCTATTTTATTATTAGTCTTGTCATTTAAATTACTTCCCTTTAGGATGACCCCCCCCCCCCCCTTTTAATTTATTTCCCCTAAAAAATGATTAGTTAGAAAAATAATAGTAATAAACAAATAAAAATAAAATAAATGAGTTCTTTTACTTAGTTAAAAATTAAAATTAATCAAAGTCATTTTAGTCAAATCGTCGGTCAACCACAAGTTAGCGGACATTCCAAGGGCCTAACACTTTCTCATAATGTACATTTGAACTCAAACCTTTTTTTCAATTGATTTTATCTGTTTAAATCTTTTGAAAACCTTAAGTGTTTTTTCTTGATTTTTACTAAAAAAACTAAGTGGCGACTCTGTTCTTTGGAAATTCAATTTCTCTTAGATCATAAGTTTAATCGATTTTTCGAAAACTTAGTCATTTTTCTTTTATTTATATTTTTTCGAGTAAAACACTCATACTTAATTAAGGGATTCATTGAAAGGTGTGACTAAAACACCAAAAATAGGAATGATCCAAGCTAATGATGGAGGCAAGAACACTTTCCGTCCAAGTCTCATTAATTGATCTTAACGATATCATTGAAATGTTACACGAATATATATATATATATATGTGTGTGTGTGTGTGAAAGGAAACATAATCTTGACAAAAATGGAGTACGATCTCCGAATCAGACATAAACAAACCTTGACAACCGATGCAAGCACACTAATTAATACCAGCTACAAAGTGTTGAACTAAATCGACAACCAGACAATAAACTAAACTTAACTACCGAATGAGACTTGATAACGGAATGAGGAGGCATACCTCTTTCGGAGCAGCGACGTGGGACAAAACGAGCTTAAGAGGATACTTTCACCAATAATTTCAAACTCCGACGATGAACGGAATCAAAGAGTGAAACAAGAAACCCAAATCTAAATATCTCCTCACTGTGTTTTCACTGTATTTTCCTAGATCCCTATATCTATTTTCCTTCTTCCGTTCGCTAAAACGCTCTCTATATGTCTGTTTACGCCCCTCTCCCTTCTTCTTTTTTTCTCCCCTTTTACAATGAATCAAGAGCGAGTATATATGGAATGGAATTAGGGCAGAAAAGGTGGAAATCAGGCGGGAGTTTTTCGGATAAGAACAAGGCCCATTAAATCAAATTTCAAAATCTTTTCACCAATTCGGTGAAGCACCTTTTTCTTGCGATTTTCGCCCATTCCGGAAGAGGAAAGGGAGACAGACAGCTGAGATGATTCGATTGTCCTTGGGGAGCGACGTGGATCGATCCCACAGCCCCAAGGACTGAATCGCTGCCTACTGTACGATGTTCTGGGATTCTTGTCATTGGAGTGAAGAAGATGAACAGGGGTGGGGTCGGTGTAGCTGCTGTACGTTATATGTATTGCTGGGATTATTGTAGTTTTATCACTGCTAACATTAGATGGGTCTTCCTTTTGTGAAGGGAAAATGATTTGGGCCGGGTCGGGGGATTGGAGTGGAGTGGGCTGTGAATTAAAAAGTGTGGGATTTGCTAGAAATTAAAATGGAGTGGGAAAAACGGATGAAGGGGGCTGGGCTGTTGTAATTAGGAATTAGGATTAGAAATGGGAAATTTGGTGGGCTAGAACGTTGTCTGTACGTACTGCTATTGATTTCTTCTTGACAAACACAACTTGGGACCAAATTTGAACCTTAAAATTGGGTACCAACAAGGAGACCAAAAAAAGAAGAAAAAAAAAAAAAAGAAAGGTTACACTTGGATTTTGGACAAATAAACTAATTGGATTGCAAACTTGGCCAATTGAGTTTAACCAAAGTTGAATTTAATTAATAAAATTAGCTAAAACTCAAATAAGATAAATTAATATTAACTAATTAACAAGCTTCTTAATCTTAACGAAATAAAATAATCAATTTAATTATAAACTAAATGAATTTTGAAATATAAACTATTATATAACTAAACTACTTTTAATAGAATATTTAAAATAAAAATCTTTTCGAGATGATTTTCCAAATATTTTATAAAAATATACTAATTATAAGATATATAAAATTACATGAAATATATATTATTTATAAATTATGAAAATCGACCAAAATCACCTAAGACGGCTTTGCAAAGTATTTGAATTTTATAAAACTAATTATTCTAAATCGTTTGGAATTTAAGAAGCTCGTGAATTAATTCCTATCGGGGAGGGTCAAAATTGGGTGTCAACACATACTTTCTAAATAATCTAACATAAAACTTGTTAATCATAAAACATTGTCATAATATTTATGAGATTGTCAAAATTGTCAGCATTTAATAGAATTTAAGCTAAGAATAGTTTAATCATAAAATTTACCGCATTATCAAATCAATGAATTCATCAGCACCACATAAAAAAGATTGTAATATCCTTTTAAATCTCTAGGATTATGATATAATTATATTTGGTGTTGCTACAAATAAGAGGAATCACAAGTTTGTGTTCTAAATTGAGATATGTTCTTTTTATTCTTTAGAAGGTTAAATAATCAAAAATAGTAAAAAAACTTTTAAATGGTGTAAAAGATTTAAAACCTCGTACAAGAACTCTATCCCTCTTGTTTGCCTTTTTGTTTTTATATATATACTAATCATGGAAAAGTTCAATCATTCAAAAATCAAGGAGAGAGGAAAAAGAAGAATTCTTAGTTAAGTTTGAAAACTCTTTCTAAAACCCTTCATAAGAAAAATATAAGGTACATTTTCTCTGTTTTATTTAAATTCTTTCAACAAGGATTTCTACATTTTTATTGGATAAACATTTGTAATTATGTATAATTATCGTTACCAATATTATATTAAAGTGGTTGTTACATCAAATTTAATGGTAATATAGTTCTAAAATCTAAATCTAATAACATATTTTATACGAAAAATGGACGAAAATAATAATGTTTTTATTGTTAATTAAAATTAAATGTAATGAATCATATGTTAATTAAAGGATTTAACTCAAATGATACTAATATCTGGTAACGAAAAGTGTTATATATTATCTCTATATAATTTAAGAGAAATATTAAACACCTATAAAAAGTGTTAATTTTTTTTTATTAATTTCTCCTAATTATTCTTTTACATTTTCATGTTTCAGAAGGATAGCCGGAGGAAAAAGGGAGAGAAGTAAGATACACCATGGAAGAAATTAAAATTACAGCAACTATCAGCTCAACAACAATATTGTTCTTGTTCATGATCAATATAAATATCTTAAATGTTGTAGCACGATTACCAGACGAGAAAATTGTTGTCATAACCAACAATCATACAAATTATCTTAGCGTTCGTTGTTTCTCCTTCGATGAAGATGGTGATGTTAAGCACTTAAATATCATGGGTAGTTTCAACATCACTGTCAAAATCAGAAAATTCTTCTCCACTTCAACAATGTTCAATTGCTCCACAAATATGGGGACATTCGTGGCGTTTAAATCCAACTACGAGTGTGTTAGTCGTTCGAGACCTTGTGAATGGAGGTTTGATGAGAACTTCACGTATCGCTACAGTCCCAAGGAGGAAAAGTGGGTTGCCCATGAGTACAATCCAAATTATGAGTCTCTCACTAGAGGAGGAGTCATCAAAGGATATTATGTTAATTAAATGGAACGATAAATATCTAAAGTTTACTAAAGATTCAGATAGACTCAACTTAGTAGGACTATCCGAATGCTTTGTCAAAAAAAGGTAGTATAAAATGTAATTAGAATAGTAAAATATTTGTTGTGAGATCTTAGAAAAATAGGTGAAATTGAGGTCCTTGCACGCACATTGTAAAGCTTTGTAAATAATTTTGCTTCCTCATTTATTGGAGACTACTCTAATGGGTGATTTGGCAAGCGAGCAATGTCCGGTGTGGTAATTGTTGTATCATAACATGTACTTGTCAAGTTACATATTATTTGATTTATTTTATGTGTATATTTAATGAGATCAAGTTACACACTATTAAATTTAATTCAAATTTGTATGCCTTTTAAATATATTAATTTGTTAATTATCGTAATTTATAATAATTTTTACGTAATTTTCAAATATAAAAAGACTTGAGGGAAAAAAGCTAAACAAATTAAAACAAAGAAATCATAGAAAAATTACCAAAATGCCCTTAGATGCACAGACATCCCTTTCAATTTGAATTTGACCCGCCCTAATAAGTTGGCTTCCTGCTTCTATCTAAGATAACCTTTGGCCACTATTGTTTATATTAATCGCAACATACTTAACATCTGTCACTTTTATGTTTGAAACTGGATTGAGCTGATAGACAAGACTTGGATTGCACTTGTGTGTATCCAAGGAGTTATTAGTAGTTCTCTTGTCTAAGTAAACAATGTGTTCATTCTCTAATCATCATGTAAGAAAGCTTGTTCTAAATGTTTTGTGATTTCAGTTCATATTGTTGTCTCCTGATCATGCTTTTTATACTGAAAATTTATGTTTTGAGAATCATTTCCCCAAAATAGTACTTTAAGATTCATTACTTGTCCAAGAACTTGTTTCTTTGGCCAATGTTATTTTAAGAGTTAATAACTTTGATGGTCACTCAACTATCAATTCTTTCACTTAACTTTCATTTTCAATTCAAAAGTCACTCAACTATGACTTTTTTGCACAAAAAGTCACTCAACTTATTTAATTGTTTTTTTCATTAAAATTTGCTGACATAGAATTTTAATTATTTAATGACCCCCCCCCCCCCATTTAATCCGACCCGCTAAAAATATAATATTAAACTTTTTATTTTACCATTAATTCCTTAAATCATTCTCCCTTGTCTCCTCCATTCTTTCCCTCTACTCTATAGTAGGGCTAACGAGATTTCTTT
Source organism: Solanum tuberosum (assembly GCF_000226075.1). Classification (NCBI taxonomy): domain Eukaryota; kingdom Viridiplantae; phylum Streptophyta; class Magnoliopsida; order Solanales; family Solanaceae; genus Solanum; species Solanum tuberosum. The sequence continues at coordinate 614,372 of NW_006239280.1, read as the reverse complement.
TGCTTAAGGCTAGGCGTATAGATAGGTTTCTGGATCTCGAGATTAGTTTCATTTCTCTGGCTAAAGAATTTTTTTCCATTTTGTTGAGGCATGATGAGGGAGGGCGGCTCCATGTCGTTGTTGTTCTGAAGAAAATGGAGGCGGACCATATTACTATTATTGTTGTTACGGTCGGAGGAGTCGGTGGTTGTGGAGAACATATTACGGTGAGAAGCGGCTCTTTCACGCTTATGAGCATTCTGGTGTCCTCCAAGAGCTTGAGAAGTGCAAAACTTGCGAGAACAGTAGAGGCAAGAGAACATTCTAGAAGATGGAACCTTTGCTTTTGGTTTAGGGATCATGGGTGGGTGCTGATGATCCACCATATCTGTGGGGGAGGCGGTGGAGGAATTAGAGGACTGGTTCCAGAAATCGTAAACTGCACATTATCACAAATTTTGCTATGGGGCACATTTAATAGTCGATGATTTGCTAGTTGGCACTTACTGACACACCAACTGAATATAAAAATGGCTATTCAAACTCCTTTCTTGCAAGCCCCACTATATCTCATTCTCTTTAAAATCCCTTAGATTTTTTTCACATCTCATGTTTTTCTCATACTCAATTTACTACTGCAACTGCCATTGCCGGTTTTTCATAGAACAGAAAAGCACAAAAGGAGAGGTTGATATATTATTGATATGTGAAGAAGAAGTTGAAATTGAAAAATTAAAAAAGAAAAGAGAAGAAGAATGTAGAGGGAAAGAATGTGGGAGACAAGGGAGAATGATTTAGGGAATTAATGGTAAAATAAAAAGTTCAATATTATATTTTAGCGGGTCGGGTTAAATTGGGGGGGGGGGGAGTCATTAAATGGATATATATTTGGTTCTTAAAATTTTGGTTAATATATAATTAAAATTCCATGTCAGCAAATTTTAATGAAAAAACAATTAAATAGGTTGAGTGACTTTCTGTGCAAAAAAGTCCTAGTTGAGTGACTTTTGAGTTGAAAATGAAAGTTGAGTGACTTTCTGTGGAAAAAATTGATAGTTGAGTGACCATCAAAGTTATTAACTCGTTATTTTAATTGATGGAAAAGAAACTTTAAATATTGAATTCCTCACTACCTTTTCACACAGTAGAATAGTTTCTCTCTCCCACTTAAATCTTTTTCGAAACAAAGAATTGGAAGGAAACATGGGCGGAGCTAGAGAGCCGGCTACGAATTTGGCCGAGCCCAATAACTTTTGATCAAATTTATGTACATTTTGTCTTAAAAATCTATTAAATACATATATATTATTAATTTAAAATTCAATAGTTTCAAAAACATTGTAATTTTAAAACTCGGAAGCTTCAATCTTGGTTTTGCCTCTAGAGGGAGATGAGGAGGCCTCCAGGCCTCCTCATCAAGGAAGGTGCTGACATATGGATTACTCTTGATGTGAATATTATCATAGTAGACTACATACAAGTTCTCAGTTAGTAGTCCTACATATAATAATATCAACAATCAAGACATATCATGGAAAAGAACAAGAGACTTAACTTAGTTAAGTGTTGTCTATCGTAGTACTAATCTTATTCTCGTAGTGTATTGCTTTTGATTTCAATCATTATTTATTGTTTAGTGTGTTTTGGTTATTGCATTGTTTTGTTGTTATCACTATTTTCTTTAATTAGTTGTTGTGTTTCTTTCACTATCGTTTTTCCTTTTCGTATCTATTTTAATTTGTTGTACTCGAGCTAAGTATCCTCCAAAAACAACTTATATATATCTTCATGAGGGTATGTTATTGTTGTTTAGACCATCTCCAACCCAACACCAAATTTTACACCAAAATCCTATATTTGGTGTTTTGAGCTCCAACCCACACCAATTTTTCACACCAAATAACTTTTTTGAATATTATAATATTATTTCATTATACAAACTTTTAATTAAACATTATATAAATTGTATGTTTTAATTAAATCTCTTGTATATTTAATTATTTTTACGTAATATTTTATAATATTAATTTTAGATATAAAATTTAGCTTTTTTATTAAATTAATTTTTCTATATATGACTTTTAAAAAAATTAAATTTATGTTAATTCTACTATAAATTATATAAACTACAATTAACCTTCACAAAAATATTTTGCCATGAAACAAGAATCATGTCAAAAAGATGTTGAATGTGCATTTGGAGTTTTGCAATCTTGTTTTGCAATTATCGCAGGACCGTCACGTTTTTGGAGAAAAGAAGTGTTACATGATATATTAACTTCCTGTATTATAATGCACAATATGATAATTGAGGATGAACGTGATCTTAATGCACCAATTCAAGATGCGTCGGAAGGTCCAACTCCGACCGTAGAAATGGCAATAGATGAAAATTATCAATTTCAATAATTTCTAGCTCGATATAAAAAAATAAAGGACAAAGAAGTTCATTTTGAAATACGTAATGCATTAATAGAGCATTTATGGGAGCACCGTAGTGATCTTGAAAGTTGAATATTTATGTAGAATTTAAAATAATTTTTTCAATTATGTAATGTTTATTTAATTGTATTTCATTAATGATTTCACTTTTATTTGTATTATCCATTATTATGTATAATGTATAATATTTGCTAGCAATTTATATTATCTAAAAATTATGGTACAAATAATTTTATATTAAACGATTATAAAAGGAAATAATATGAACTATATATGATGATTGTTTTAGAAAGAATTTGTTTTATGAAATAAGAAAATATAAATGAAATAAGAAATAATAATAAAATAATGAAGAGAGAATTTTTTTTTCTTTTTTTGGTGTAAAATTTGGTGCAGTGGATTGGAGTTGATTACACTAAATTTGATGCTGACACTAAATTTAGTGTAAAATTTGATGTTTGGGTTGGAGATGTCCTTAGTCCACACTTCACATACATCACTAAACAAGGTATTTCTACACAATCAGAACACAACAGAGCTACATAATTAAGCATGATTGGATTGAGTACTGCTAGGGTGGGTGAATCCACCTAAATAGTCTACGTGATTTGAATATAGTTATTAATTGAATCAAAATATACCTCAACTTCGTGTACACTAAACTAAGAAATTTTCAAATAATATATTTACTTCATTTGTTCCAATTTTTATGTGGCATAAATGGAATTTCAAGAGTCAATCAATTTTTTAAAAATATTTCTAAGTTGTTAATATTGAGATTTATAGTACTTTTTACATCATTTTCAAATAATATATATTATTTCCTCTGTTCCAATTTATGTGTCACCGATATAATTTCAAAAGTCAATCAAATTTTCAATATGTTTTTTTAAAAATATGTTAAATTATTAATTATTGTTGTTTATAGTTTTTTTCCCCGTAATTTTAAAATATATAAAGGACTGAGAGCTTGTTTGACACTGTTTCTAAAAGCTGCTTATTTTTAGAAACTTTTTTAAAATTAACTTTTCGGGAAAGTGTTTTAAAAAAAAAACAATTTGTGTTTGATTAATTCATTTGAAAAATGCTTTTGATAAATGGATTGGGTTTGACTATTTTTAAAAAAAAAAGTACTTTGAGAGTCAAATTACAAAAAATGACAAGTATCAATGCACTTTTAATATTGAAATTATTTTAAATATCTATTATAAAAAAATTAATTAATTTTTTATTTTATTAAATTAAAATGTACATATTTAAATTTTCAATCAATATTATATATAGATGAATAAAAAATAAATTAAATATTGATATAATATTTACATGATAATTTAAGTATAATTAAAATATCAAGTAAATAAATTTAAAAATCATTTCACAAATTAAATCATTACATACGAAAAACTCATTACAAAATAAATAAATATAGGAGATATATTGGTAAATATGTATATATGACAAGAATATTTTGTTCTTGCAATAAATAATATTCTGCTTATCCTTTTGCTTTTTTAAAAAAAAAAGCGGAAATTTTCAGCTTTTTCTCAACACTAGAAAAAGTGTTACCGCTTTTGTTTCTATTTAAAAACAGTTTTACTAATTATTCAAACACTCCATTTTTTCAAAATAAGTGTATTTTTATTCAAAATAAGTTACTTTGACCTTCCAGCAACAATGTCAAACAAGCTCTAAGTTAAATAAACTAAAACTGAGAAATCACAATAAAAGACCATAATTCCCTTATATGCCAAAGCAGACAACCCTAATTTAAATTTGACCCGCCATAATGTGATAACCCAAACCCCTAATCCCCAAATTAGTTCTTCATTTCTCCTTCTCCAATCTCCAATGGCGAATATGATCAAGTCGAGAGAAGACCGACTCAGTGATTTGTCCGACTCAATCCTAATTAACATTCTATCTATGTTGTGTGAAGACAGTAAAAATGTAGTGAGAACCAGTGTATTATCTAAGCGATGACAGTTTCTTTGGATGTCTGTTCCAGTGTCACTCGATTTCATGTTCCATGAAAATCCCTCCTATTCCGGCCCCCCGAAAAAGGGCATGCGTGATTTCGTAATTTTCACGCATAGAGAGCTTCATTATTGGAGGTCTTGCCAGAAAATCAGAAAGTTCAAGTTGATTGTCGATTTTCCTAGGACGGAGAGGTTTGTTAAGGATATCGATTTATGGATATATTTTGCAACTAAACTAGCAAATGTTGAAGATTTTGAACTTGAATGTGAATCTGGATATGAGTTTCCTCAGTTTGCATATAAGAATAAGTCGTGGAGGAATTTGGATTTAGGGTTCTGTACATTAAACCCTTTAGCTAATGTGAACTGGAGTGGTATCGTTTCTCTTTCATTTAGTTACACGTATTTGACGGATGATGTCATGGAGAATATATTATCTGGTTGCCCTAACTTGGAGTGCTTGAAATTCTACCATTTTTTTGGATTTCGTCGTCTGGAAATCCGTAATGTGAAATCGAGAAAATTGGTCATAGAAAACTTAAACCATGATGATGAACGTGATGTATGGCTTGAAATAATATCCCCATATATTCAAAATTTAAAAATTCTAGGATCGTGCCATGAGATAAGCTTGTGAAATGTGGCTTCCCTTGTCACTGCAGTTCTTAATTTTGATTTTAATTTTACTTTTGAAGAGGGTGAAGAGGAGGACCCATTGCAGAGGAAGAGGAAGGAGTCTACTTGTTTGAAGGAACTTTTTCACAGTGTTGCCCATGTCGAGAAGCTTGAATTGGGTCCCTGGTGCATCGAGGTTTATTCATACGCTTCACTATCCAAAATTCAGATTTTTTTTTTAATTTAGTAGTGACAGTGTTTAGGATATTCTGATAACCAATTGGGTAAGTACTGAAAATTACATTCTTGTACCTATCTAGTTGCAAAGTGGCAGGTGATGTTGGACAAAATTTTGGATGATGAGCATTGAGAATAAATAGTTTGCAATGCAAAATACATTGAGAATAAATGGTGTGTAAAATTTAAATTCATTTACATTGATGGTTTGGTTTCTCAAAGTGCTTAAAAGTCTATTTTTGAATCTCCAAACCAAAGTTGAACACTGTTTAACAATTTGCATGTCATTATTAAGTATGCATTACTTCCTTGTTTTGACATATTTTGGTTTCTCTATGTGGTTTATAAGTACCTGTCCATACTGGAATTGTAAGGGTGGCAGCCTTCACCTTCAAGATGGAAATTCTTACAACTTAGCACAACCTTGAGGCAATTAGATTTCCCTGGAATTTGCAGTTTTTTACAGAGTTCTTCGGATCTTAAGACTTTAGTCATTGACGGGTACAAAGAATCAAGAGTAAGTTCCCTTTGAACCTTTACTTTTGTTACTTCATGTTATCAAATATCAAACGGCTGTTAGTGTGGAAGAAGACGACAATATATATCCACATATTTCTGATATCCAGTACACTAGGAAAGGAATCACAAAACTTAATGAAAAGTCACCTTCGTGATATACTTCATGATAGATAATGCTAAAAGATTACAAGGAGGGGGGATTCGACTGATGAGAAGATTTATAAGTACTTGATGAACTTATACAATAGCTTCTAATTTGTGGAGACTTACTTGCTCCCTTGTGCATTGATTCCATGGGAACTTGAAAAGGGAGAAAAAGTGAGGAGTTTTCTCAAGTAAAATGTGAGCTCATTAAAAGATCTAATCAGGAAGGGAGCTTCCATTTGTCAACCCTTCTTTGTGTCCAATAGGTGACTGTATCCAACTAAAGAATCAACCACACCATTCGCTTCTCCGTAATAGTGTGTCACCTCGACTTATGAATCAACTCTTTAATATTTTTCAATAATAGGTTCATATTGCTAATAAGGTTTTGCAATTCGCTTGACAACATTCACAATAAGTAAGGAGTTGGGTTCCACCCAAATGCTTCAAGACACCATTTAAGCCCATAGGAAAGTTCAAATGCTTCAGTCATATTTTTTGTTCAAATTTTTCTTTCTAGTCTCAAAAGTTTATGATATTTCTTTGTTAAATCTGTTGCAGCTGCATGCTTATTATTCCTTTTTCTTGTAAGACATTCAAAAGAACTTTTTGTTCTCTCGATTTATTTTCCTTCATAAAACAGTTCAGATTGTGTTGCTTTGATTCATGTTGTCACTATCAAAATAGACTCTATGAGTAAAGCTTTTTGAAGTTGTCAGTAAAAGATGTTTAACAAATAATAGTACTCACTTTCGTGCGAGGGGATGAATAATCAGATGCTTTGAACATCTTTTTATTGTTTGCATGAACCACATTGTAACATTTGCTAAGCAGTGAGAGATGTTCCTTGAATTTGAAAATTCATCACCTTTTTATTTTATCCGCAATCAACTCCTTGGCTTCCTGCTTCTATCTAAGATAGGTTAATATAGCAGATTTCTTTCCTACAGGCCCAGCTGTTAAGTTACACAAATAAGGATGAACAGATCAAGAGGTTTGAAACACATAATTTTAGTGGCTCATTTCCCCATCTGAAGACCATCAAGATCCTTAACTTTTCTGGGTCCATGCTGCCGTTTGTAAAATATTTGCTCAAGCATGAAAGTGTGCTAGAAAAAATTGTCATTGTTGCCAGAAGCAAAAGGAGTGATGTGTCTCCGGATTATGTCAAAATTGAAAAGGAGTTGCTGAGCTTTCCAAGATCCTCTCCGCAAGCTTCAGTTACCTTTTCTTACAGATAACCTTTGGCCACTATTGTTTGTATTAATTGCAACATACTTAACATCTGTTACTTTTATATTTGAAACTGGATTGAGCTGATAGACAAGACTTGGATTGCACTTGTCTGTATCCAAAGAGTTATTAGTAGTTTTCTTGTCTAAGAAAACAATGTGTTCATTCTCTAATCATCATGTAAGAAAGCTTGTTCTAAATGTTTTGTGATTTCAGTTCATATTGTTGTCTCCTGATCATGCTTTTTATACTGAAAATTTATGTTTTGAGAATCATTTCTCCAAAATGTACTTAAAGTAGAATAGTTGCTCTCTCCCACTTTATTTCTTTTTGAAACAAAGAATTGGAGGGAGACATGCGGGAGCTAGAGAGCCGGCTACTTTGGCCGAGCCCAATAACTTTGGATCAAACTTGTGTATATTTGTTTTAAAAATCTATTAAATATGTACATATTATTAATTTAAATTTCAATAAATTAAAAAAATTATTGTCCGGAACCCAAAGCTTCATTCTGGGCTCCACCTCTGGAGGGAGATGGTGAGGAGACCTTTGATATGGCAAAATGCAGTCCAACCATATGACAAAGTACTAAGATGGTACTTTTTTTTTTAATAAATGATTGTGGTGCTAGTGTCACGGACTTAGAGTGATGGCTAAAACTCCGTGCGGCACTTGACAACTTACTCACGAATCTTTCACGATCTTGTAAGCTCAAGTAAGCCCTTTTCACTAAGATCGCTAAGGAAATGAAAAGGAAGACTTAGAGAATTTTGGAAGAAGGCTTATATTGCTTTGGAAGATTGCTTTACACTTGGTTTGTTACTTCTAGCTTGGGTGGTGCCTTTGCAAATGGTGGCACCTCTATTTATACTAACTCCTAGGGACTAAAGTACAATTTTAAATTACTTTCTAAGTCCCTAAACTTATTTACACTTTGGTCCTAGCTCTAGAACTTTCTACATACTCTAGGACCTTCCATTGCCTTCTAAGTCATTTCTAGAGAATTCTAGGGAATTCTCTAGCCTTCTTGAATAATCTAGAGGGTTCTAGAGTTTTCCGGAAACCTCTCCACAACTCTAGACCCTTCCGCCCCTATCCGGACGCCAAATTTTACTGCGAAGTGGCGGGACGTGACACTAGGCTCAGCTTGTGCACCCTTTAACTTTGCATCGGATTTCTGTTATCTTCCACTAGTACTAGTACCTGATAACTCTGCTTATCTCCCACTAGCACTAGAACTTGATAACACTGCTCGAGTAATGTTTTTGCATCTATTGAAATTTGAACTTAAGACTTTATGATTTCGGAGATAAACCTTAATGTGTATGCAATGAGTGAGTTTTTGTATAAAATGACAATTCCTATCTACAACGTGAAATAGGAACTAACCTAAGTACTTCGAGGTTTACAACGATAGCTTCTAACATGTGTGTTCACAAATGATCGAATCTAGAAGTTCATCTTGTTACATTATTGAAGGTTAGCTTTGGGCTTTATTTTGAATTTTGAAGGAAGAGAGCTCCACTTGTCAAACCTTAAGGTTCCCTCTAGCTTCTCTTGATAGTGAGTGAAAAGCTGAAATTTTTAATAAGAGAAGTAGGGCTGCGTATTGGTCGGTTCGGTTCGATTTTGGAGTTTATTGGTTTGACTTATTGGTTATCGATTTGTTGACATGCTAAAACCGTTATAGAACCATTAAGATATAATCTTATCGGTTATTGATCGTTATTGGTTCGGTTATTGGTTTAACTGTTAAGATTTGACATAAAAGATAATCATTGAAAATCACTCAGAAACAAAGTGACAAATCAAATGAACCATGTACATGAGTTCACAGATTGCATTTTGCTAAAAAACAAACACTTTTACATTATAGAATAACCAAGAGTTTGAGACAACCAAAAATAAAAGTATGAAACTTAACTCCAAGTCAAGGACTTTATACACAAAATGGTATATAACTATAATTATTTAATATACTATCGGATTATCGGTTAACCCGTTAAGAGAAAAAAAATCAAAATCATTATCAAAACCGCTAATCCAATAACCTATTATTGATAAATCAATAACTTTTTTTTTTGTTCGGGTTATCGGTTTCGGTTCAATTTTGAACAGCCCTAAAGAGAAGTAATGAAAACACCTTAAACTTGACACAAATTATTGAATTATTGATAGCCTAAAAAACACTCATTTACTTGACTAACTAAACTTAGATATACACAGATCTGCCACATGACATAACAAGTGGTCTTCAAACTTTTGTAGAAACATGAAACTATTAATAAAAAGTTGGGAGAAGTGTTAAAAACATTCTTAAACAAAACATGAATTTAAGGGTGTATTTCACTCATGTTGCAGAAATGGGAGTGTATTTAAGTTCAGTTAGCTAAGCAAAAAAATATTATTAAAGCTGAAAATAATTTATGGATAAAACTAATAATTCCGCATGCCAAATTTATCATATTTGGAGGTGAAAGAGACCATTAATTTATTGCTGGAGGTATTTCAAAAAAATCTCAACATTCAGGGTTTTTTTATTTGGTTACCTGAAGAATCTTCTTAAAGATGTTGATTTATGTGTACATTTTGCAATTAGCGATGCTAATGTTGAAGGTTTTACTCATGTATTTCACAATTATGAAGACTCACAAGAATATGATATAAGAATACAGGAATTTGGTTTTAAGCAAATGCCAGTTACTGTTACTTGGAGTAATTTGATTTCTCTTTCACTTGAGGATTTGAATTGACAGATGGTTCTATTAAAAAAAAAAAGTATTAGCTGGTTGCCCTAGTTTGGAACTAAAGACATTTTATGGGATCAATTGTTTGGAAATTAACAATGTGAAGCTGAGAGAAGTGACCATAGAAGATTACCAAGATAACAAAAATCACCATTTTCAAATGTCAATTTGATTAATTTTCAAAATTAATTTTTTTAAATAAATAAAAAAAGATATTCAATAGTACTATAAATTGCAATTTTTTACATATCAGTATGATGAAAAAATATATCGTAAAATGTTAGTCAAAATTTTTATTATTTGACTTTAAAAATTAAAAGTAGACAAAAGAAGTATAATTTAAGAGAAGTTTGAATAAAGCGCACCTAATTTAGAAAGGTCTTTAGATATTCAATCTTAAATTTTCAAACTAATCGGATCAGCCAAATCGAGAGCGGTTGATCTTATTGTTCTCTATTTTTAATTTATACTATTCATCAACAAGTGGCTCTTCAAACTATTGCACAAATTGGTGTATCGTTAAGGCTGCTATATTAGTGTTATCCATAGTTTAGCAAGTCAAATCAAATTTGCTGATTTTTTTTAAACCATAATTCACCTAATCAGCAACTGTTTTCAAATGAAACACAACAATCTAATATATTTTTTCAAATAAATTGAGCGAATACTAATTTATTTCTCTCAAAACACGTTCCAGCCGACTATTATTAGGTGTAGCAACAACTTGCCTTGTTTTCTATCGATGCACGTTTGCCTTTATATTTTAATGTATTTTCTTAACTTCATAAAATGATGTTCAATGTTCAAAATTATCTCGAAATCGACTTCATCAAATTAATCGGATCAACTTTTCTAACTCCCAACACATTGTGTCATTGACTAACATTCTTGTATGTGGAATAAGGTGGGATATTTTAGAATTAATTATGAGATAAAATTTATATTGTGTTTGATGACGGTATAAATTTATCCCGTCAATCAAATACAATATAAATTTAATCTTAGGATTAATCCTGAGATATTCCACCTTATTACATCAGCTTGAAATTATTTATTTCAAATTTAGTCTAAGAATAAATGCAAGACTATTATATTAAGATAATTATGTAGTTCATGTATCAAATGATCCCTTAAGATGCATACGCCAAGCATATAGTATAAGAAGTACTCCCCCCATTTACATTTACTTGTTTAATGGATTTAGCAAACTCCGAATAATAAATGAAATGTATATTTAACTATGATACTCATACTAGTTACTACATAGTAATCTTTAATAGACTTGAAAATAGTTTTGTAATGAATAGTTAATGCTAAGAATTAAACATTATTTTTTTTGTCCTTTTCTAGACATGCTAAAGTGAGCAAATACAAATTTGTTTCAAATATAATGGATGGCTAATTAATATACAATCGATTCACTAAATGATAACCCAGGTACGTAAAAAGTGCAAGCCAAACATATTGTTGCCTTTGGTACATATACACTAATTATTTGCAAATAATGAAATAATATTTTACAAATCAAACGATAGTTTTTTTTTTTTTTTTGTATTTTGCTTCTCAATTCTAGTTTCAAAAAATTTAAGGGCCATTTCAAGTGAAATGGTGATTTACTTACAAAATTTCGAAGAAAAAAATCCAAGTAAAATTTACGTCTAAATACTTTTTTTTGCCTTCCTAATGCTCCTTTTCAACTTCAAACACTTGCTTTTTTTTTTCATATTGTCCAAACGGTGCGTCAAGAAAATACTAATTTGTTTTTGTTCTAGACCCTGCAGTAACAAAGAGCTCTTATCTGTCAGAGTTAAAATTAGAACATCTAAATTTATGAAATGTTGTTCAAAATTTGAAATGCAACATTTTCTTAAAGGATTATTTTATATAGGATTTGCATTCATTATTTGTTTTTGGTTTACCATCCGATGTCTAGTACATTGGAGACCGACTAAATCTGAATTTGCACCGAAAAGTTTCATAGGGGTAAAACACTCCTTAACAAAGACAATTTAGTACCCAAGGAAATTTGAACTCAAAATCTCTTGATTAAGAATGAAATAATACTTATCTTACCAGTATTATTTGTTTTCCTTTAATACCCTTTTAAACACATTTCCATCTTTTTCATAGTTGGGACCCC
>NW_006239280.1:585847-602296 GCF_000226075.1 Solanum tuberosum | reverse complement strand
CCTTTTTTTTTTTTTTTGTCTTTCCAGTCTATTGCTTTATTAGTTGACGACTTGACGGGGTCAATATTATGTTCAACTTGCATCAAAATTGAGGGGTAGCAGTAGTGCAACTGTAATTGCTATAGGTGTTAGGTTCCACGTATCAATCACTTCAATTTATAGCTACGACTTGATCATAATTAATTTGATGTAACACTTGATCGCAACAATATAGGTTGAGATTCCTTCACGCTATTTAGCTTAAACCTAATTAAAGTATTTTTTGTGTTTCAATTTGTTTGTTTACTTTCATTTGAGATCATAAAATTAACATACATTTTACATATTTTATTTTTAAGAGAGAAGTATTAAAAACACTCCTAAACTAGACACAAATGATTAGTTTCGTCCCCAAACTATTGACCGCCTTAAAAACACTCATTTACTTAACTAACTAAACTTAGATACATCCCCGATCACCCACATGACATATCAATTGGTTTCAAACTCTTGTAGAAGCATGACACACTTAATAAAAAGACGAAAGAAGTGTTAAAAATACCCCTAAAGTTGACAAGAATTTAAGGGTGTATTTCAGTCATGTTGCAAGATCAAAGTGTTTTTTAAGTTTAGTTAGTCAAGTAAATGAGTGTTTTTAAAGCCGTCAATAGTTCAGAAATGAAACTAATAATTCACGCATAGTTTAGGAATGTTTTCAATATTTTTAAATTAAAATCAGACAAACAGATTAAAAAAACAGAAAGTACTTCTCACATGTGCACTAGTCACGTTAAAGTTGTTTACTTTATCTCTTTCCAATAATTGTAGCAGTAGTAATAATTACTTGTTTAGCACATGTAATCAAACTTAGTTTAGTTACTTTTGTAGGAAAACGATAATTAAATTGAATGACAGGATGAATGATTACTTACTGTCGAAAATCGATATTAAGAGAAGGGGCATTTGAATCAGCAATTGCTGCAAGAGCAGCAGTAGAAAGGACCATAGTGGTTCCTTGTCTTGTTGGTGTTGAAGTTAGATTTTGTGCGCGGTCAACGATTTTGATCTGTATAGTTTCTCCTGGTATACAAGCTTTAGGCAGAACAGAGCTAATGCAACTTATCAAATATTGTCTTCCATAGGCAGCTCCATCATCCCAAATCCCTTCACTAGCTGCTGCAAAGAAGTTGCTTGATGGAAATTGTGTTGAATCACTCCCAAAACATGCACTCGCTGCGTTTAGTACAACGAAAAAAGAAAGATATATCATTCAGAATGAAATATATAAGCTTGTAGTACGATGCACTAAGATTCTGCTAAGATTTAAGATTGGTGTTTTTATAAAGCGAGAGAAAATTGTATATATACATATATTTTTGTTCCCCTCTCTCCCTTCTCCCTGATCTCGCACGCTACTCTCACTCGCCTCTCTCACTTTATACAAACACAATTGTATACATTGTGTTTGTATAAAGCGAGAGAAAATTGTATATACAAATATAAATACATATATTTTCATCATATACACTTATGAATATACAAATACAGATCTTTCCCTGCTCAGTTTTCTTTTGTCTTTCTCTCTTTTATCGCTTTATACAAACACAAATTATACAATTGATTGTTTTTGTATATGTATACAGAAACATATTATACAATTGTTTCTTTTGTATAAATGTATAGCGAAATATACATATTAATAGCCATAACAAACATAAAGTTTGCTATGGAATGCAATTATGCAAACTATAATTATAACATACAAATATGATTTTTATGTTTGCTATCTGTGAAAGTTGCTCAATCTAAAAAGGTCTTTAGATATTCAATCTTAAATTTTCAAACTAATCGGATCGGCCAAATCGAGAGCGGTTGATCTTATTGTTCTCTATTTTTAATTTATATTATTCATCAACAAGTTACTCTTCAAACTATTGCACAAATTGGTGTATCGTTAAGGCTGCTATATTAGTGTTATCCATAGTTTAGCAAGTCAAATAAAATTTGCTGATTTTTTTTAAACCATAATTCACCTAATCATCAAATGTTTTCAAATGAAACACAATAATCTAATATTTTTTCAAATAAATTGAGCCAATACTAATTTATTTCTCTCAAAACACGTTCCAGCCGATTATTATTAGGTGTAGCAACAACTTGCCTTGTTTTCTATCGATGCACGTTTGCCTTTATATGTTACTGTATTTTCTTAACTTCATAAAATGATGTTCCATGTTCAAAATTATCTCGACATTGACTTCATCAAATTTATTGGATCAACTTTTCTAACTTCCAACACATTGATGAGACATTGACTAACATTCTTATACGTGAAATAAGGTGGGACATTTTAGAATTAATTATGAGATAAAATTTATATTGTGTTTGGTGACAAATGACAATATAAATTATTCCATCAATCAAATACAATATAAATTTAATCTCAGGATTAATCCTAAAATATCCCACCTTATCACATTCAACTTGAAATTATTTTATTCTATCTCTTAGGTGAGATAAATTTAGTCTAGGAATAATTCCAAGACTATTATATTAAGATAATTATGTAGTTCATGTATCAAATGATCCCTTAAGATGCATACACCAAGCATATAGTATAAGAAGTACTCCCTCCATTCACATTTACTTTTTTAATGGATTTATCAAACTCCCTGTTAAAGAATAACAAATGAAATGTATATTTTACCATGATACTCGTACTAATTACTACATAGTAATTTTTAATAGACTTGGAAATTGTATTTCAGTGAACAATTAAAGCTAAAAATTAAACATAATTTTTTTTGTCCCTTTCTAGATATGCTAAAGTGAACAAATACAGATTTGTTTCAAATATAATGGATGGCTAATTACTAATATACAATCGATTCACTAAATGATAACCCAGGTACGTAAAAAGTGCAAGCTCAACATATTGTTGCATTTGGTACATATACACTAATTATTTGCAAATAATGAAGTACTACTATTTACAAATCAAACGATCGTTTTTTGTATTTTTGCTTCTCAATTCTAATTTTTAAAAATTAAGGGCCATTTCAAGTGAATGGTGATTTACTTCCAAAATTTCGAAGAAAAAATTCCAAGTAAAATTAACGTCTAAATACAATTTTTTTCCTTCCAAATGCTTCTTTTCAACTTCAAACACTTGTTTATTTGCTTTTTTTCAACTTCAACCAAATATTATCCAAACGGTGCGTCAAGAAAATACTAGTTTTTTTTTCCTTCTAGACCCTGCAGTAACAAAGAGTTCTTATCTGTCAATGTTAAAATTAGAACATTTAAATTTATGAAATGTTGTTCAAAATTTGAAATGCATAATTTTCTTAAAGGATTATTTATATAGGATTTGCATTCATTATTTCTTTTCCTTAAATACCCTTTTAAACACATTTCCATCTTTTTCATAGTTGGGGCCCTTTTTTTTTTTTTTGTCATTCCAGTCTATTGACGGGGTCAATATTATGTACAACTTGCATCAAAATTGAGGGGTAGCAGCAGTGCCACTGCAATTACTACAGGTGTTAGGTTCGACGTATCAATCACTTCAATTTATAGCTACGACTTGACCATAATTAATTTGAATTGATTTGATGCAACACTCGATCACAACAATATAGGTTGAGATTCCTCCATACTACTTAAACCTAATTAAAGTATTTTTTGTGTTTCAATTTGTTTATTTACTTTCATTTGAGATCATAAAATTAACATACATTTTACATATTTTATTTTTAAGAGAGAAGTATTGAAAACACCCTCAACTTGACGCAAATGATTAGTTTCGTCCCTGAACAATTGACCGTCTTAAAAACACTCCTTTACTTAACTAACTAAACTTAGATACACCCCCGATCACCTACATGACATATCAATTGGTTTCAAACTCTTGTAGAAGCATGACACTCTTAATAAAAAGACGAAAGAAGTGCTGAAAACACCTCTAAAGTTGACAAGAATTTAGGGGTGTATTTCACTCGTGTTGCAAGATTGAGAGTGTTTTTAAAGTTTGGTCAGTCAAGTAAAGAGATGTTTTTAAAGTTGTCAATAATTTAAAAATAAAACTAATAATTCACGCGTAATTTAAGTGTGTTTTTAATATTTCTTTCTCTTTTTAAATTAAAAGCACACAAATAAATTGAAAAGCAGAAAGTACTTCTTACATGTGCACAAGTCACGTTAAAGTTGTCGTTTCCTTTATCTCTTTCCAATAATTGTAGTAGTAGTAGTAATAATTACTTTGTTTAGCACATGTAATCAAACTTAGTTTAGTTACTCTTTTTTTTGAGGAAAACGATAATTAAATTGAATGAGAGGATGAATGATTACTTACTGTCGGAAATCGATATTAAGAGAAGGGGCATTTGAATCAGCAATTGCAGCAAGAGCAGCAGTAGAAAGGACCATAGTGGTTCCTTGTCTTGTTGGTGTTGAAGTTATATTTTGTGCGCGGTCAACGATTTTGATCTGAATAGTTTCTCCTGGTTTACAAGCTTTAGGCAAAACAGAGCTAATGCAACTTATCAAATATTGTCTTCCACAGGCAGCTCCATCATCCCAAATCCCTTCACTAGCTGCTGCAAAGAAGTTGCTTGATGGAAATTGTGTTGAATCACTCCCAAAACATGCACTCGCTGCATTTAGTACAACGGAAAAAAAAAATATCATTCAGAATGAAATATATAAGCTTGTAGTACGATGCACTAAGATTCTGCTATATGCACGAAATGATAAGTTGGTTCTAACTTCTATGGTATGTAGCTTATGTTGCAATTGAATCTATGACTAGGTCTTCTAGTCACGGGATCCAAGAAGCTAGATCGATCAAATTGGATATATTGTGTATAGCCTTATTTTACAAAATTGCAAGAGACTATTTTCATCGCTTGAATTTAGTCATAGGATGACAACTCTTACTATTGTATTACTTAATTTCATAATGAAACATAATTAAGCAATGAAAAATTAACTTACGTGTGTATGGTGGGCTATATTGGCTTGCTGTTCCCAGATCAGCTTGAGATGCATAAAAGATTTGACAGAGTATTAAGAAGAAGGAAAGCCATTGTAGAAGAAGAGATAAAGGGCTTGACATCCTTAATAATTAACAATATTATTAGGATTATTATTTGTTGTCTTTCACTTATAGGTGAAAAAGAAAAGAATAATAAAAAAATACTATATAGTATTCTCGAATCTTTATTATTCAAAGTCAACGATATTTGTTATTAGTTATATCTACTTTTGATTGGAAGGAAGCTTCTCAATTAATTTCTCAACTGTCTGCTGTTTGCTAGAATTTGAAGCCTTCTAAGTATTCTTTATTGATGAGAAAGATAACACAATTTGGTAATGGATAGTCAAACTTTCAATTATTTCTCAATTATTTGTGAAACTTGTTAATTATCAGGATGCAGTTGAATTTGTATGAGGTCAAGGACATACATCTTAACTTAACTAGTTATATACAATTTATTAGCAATCAAATACAGGTAACATATTAACCAATAGACTCGAGCGGTCTACGTTGTTAGTGATGCCAAGCAATATTCCTGCGTAATGATCAGGACATTGTGAGATCATATCCGTGTATCTGTCCTCCTTTTTGTCTATTTGGCCACGTCACGAGTCCCTTCATCTCTTCAGAGTTACCAAAAGAACCTTTAGCAAGGAGTTTTCCACCTAAAAATCCTTGTGTTGAGTTACTATTCCGCAATTTCCTTCTTGTTAGATACTGAAAGAACATTATTCTTTCATACTATAGGTGACAACAAAATAACATTATTTATACAGCAGAGCAGATGAGAGCAACTAAGAATCAAGATTGATATCTGTAAACTGCCACTAACAAACCTTGTGTGTTGCATGTATTTGAGGTACATCTTATTTAATTGCATTCTCCATCTTATTTTGATCCAACGGAATTCCTTAATGGGTTGTCAACAACATTATCACTGGCTTTTCCTAAGCATGTTGATCACATTGGTATCCTCGGACAGGGCTAATGGCTATGGGGTTGACCTCTTTCGAGAAATCTACCAGTTGTATCAAAATGAGTTATTTGTGTTAGGGTTTTGCCCTGATTTTCTTATCTTATTTGAAGTTTATTTTTTCCTTAAAAGAAAAGTTAAAGTATTACCATACATGCTTAAACTTTTTCTGAAAGGAAAATATAATTCTCTTCCATATTTGATTTATTATCCTTGGAGGAAACGTATGGAATCC
Source organism: Solanum tuberosum (assembly GCF_000226075.1). Taxonomy (NCBI): domain Eukaryota; kingdom Viridiplantae; phylum Streptophyta; class Magnoliopsida; order Solanales; family Solanaceae; genus Solanum; species Solanum tuberosum. The sequence continues at coordinate 596,071 of NW_006239280.1, read as the reverse complement.
TATAAATAGAAGACCCCTCTTCTCACACTAAAAACACAATAACTTCCACTTTGTAGACGTTTAAGAGTTTAGTTTATGGAGAGATTTATTCTCTCAACAATTTATAATATTTTTCTTTTATATTAGTTTTTATATAATAATATTATGTTTTTAGTACAAGTTTATGTCGTCTGATTTATCAACCATATGATTTGCAATTGTAAGTTTCTGCATGACGTCCTAATCACCTTCATAGCCCAACAATTTGAACTTGATGTGGAAGTACAGAGATTAAACATCACACAGAAGTTCAATATCATTGTTTTGGAACAAAAATTAAGTATTTCATCTACTATATACACTTGTTCGAATAGTCTGTTAGGGCATGCGTAATTGTTATCAGCATGTATGCAACTTCTGTTGTTAGTCCATCAAAATTATGTTTAACATAAATTATATTTTGTTCTCAGTGGTTGAAACTGAAAATTGATCTTTCAGTCTAATGGACATATAGGAAACGATGCAGGTAAAATACGTAAGGTAGTATTCGTGCTTGTCATCAGCACAAAATGATCCTTTAATTTAATCTATAGTTGCAAGTTGCAACATAGATTTCATATTCCTGAACTCTGTTGGAAGAGAAAAATATGAGTAAAGCACACTAAATTTAATTTAAGGGGGCTATATATACTCAAAAATAAAGTAAAAATCAGTCTACAAAACTATATAAAAGTATGAAAATCTCTAGACGATTCAGCTGCTCTTTTCTTGGATTTCCTGATCACTATGGTAATCAGAGAGGTTAGTTCTCAATCTTTTGCAATCCTGTTTATGCAGTCTTTGCAATTCAGGGCAACGTAAATATGCCTCTTGAGTGTAGAAATCTGTGAGATGTGGTAGACGTTGAAGCCTCAAAGTAGTTAGTCTTGGGAGAGTTATGCTTTCTGGTACTTCATCTGTGTGACCACCTATCACTTTCTCCAAACCACTGCAATCTTCTAGCCATAGTACTTGTAAATGACAAAGGTAATCAGAAACGGCGTAAGGGAAGATATACCTGAGGTTTTCACATTGTGAAACTTTAACAACTTCTAGCCTGTGGAACATAACTAATTCACTAGGACCCTTCCATAGGCTAGTTAGTTGAGAAAGATTCTGCAGTGTCAATCTGTTCAACTTCCTTAATTGTCCACCTTGGAATGTGATGCCGTCAAATCCAAACACAGCATTGATTGAGGTTCCTGTTACCTTAACTTCTTCAAGATTTGGCATTCTTTGAATTAAATTAGGAGGAAGGAGTGAATCTTTCAAATTAGGACACTCTCCGACCTCCAGAGTTCTGACTTTTTGTAAAGATCCAGGTAGTAACTCCTCGACACAGATGCCTTCCGTTTTTTGCATGTGGTGAATGTTCAGCTTCTCCAGTTGAGGGAACACTGGTTGATTTGGTAATTCATTTCCCAACCTTATCAATTGGGCAATGTCAACGCACTGGTCTACATATAGAGATTTCACTCCATCAAAATTTCCATGGTGGTATTCTTGCAGAATATTGCTCAAATTACCACATAATTGGTAGCTCAGCTTCTCTACTTTGTGTGCTACTGCCTGCCTAAACCATTCTGGAAATGCTTCCAACGTGACGCCAGTTGCCAACCCTCTAGTAAATGAGGCCTCATGTGTTGCGTTGGCGAACCTGCGTTGGTCTGAATCACTAACACATATATCAAATTTCTCCCAATTAGGAGCAACACTATCAGGAGGTAGGCAACAAACATTCTTGATATCTACTTTCAAGATTGTCAAGCTACCCAAGGTCAATATCTCTTGGAAGTTAGCTTTCCTGTTTTCATTTGTAATTTCCCAATCTGCAAAGCAGCCTTGCATGTATAACTCTTCTAACTTATCCATGCTAGATATTACTCCTGGTGGGACATTTTCACATTGAAGAGATAAGGTAATATCTAGAATCCGTAGCTCTTTCAAGTTTGCAAAACTTTCAGGCAATGATGTGATCCCCGACATTCTTAGAGTCAAAATTTCAAGCCTGTTAAGTTCTCCAATCATAGATACATCTTTTAGGAATCTGCAATTATCCAAAGAGAGTAAGCGAAGAAGCGACAACTGCTGAGTTGAGGAGGGTAAGGACTTGAATTTTACACCAGTAAAATCCAAGACTTTTAGAGCTCTCATACCTTGGAAGAATTCATCTGGAACTAACCTTAAGTTCTTGTTATCCTGAAGCAATAGAATCTCAGTTTCAGGGCAGTCTACTCTATCAGGTAGCCTTTTAAGATGATTCGATATGAGTGAGATTGCTCCACATGAGTTGGTTAAGATTTCCCCTGGCCAGTTCTCCAATTTCATGCTTGCTTTAACAATGCTCTTGGGTTTCTCCTGGTTGTATCCTATTTGTATTGAAATATCACGTATAACATCGTGCATTTTGACAGTCTCCTCCTTATCGCCATCTAAGAGCAAAGAAGCAGCTTTGAGTTCTTCGACTGTTTGATGAATATCACCTCTTGCTTCTTTGACTCTCTCGATGTTTGGGATTAAGGCCAGTCCCATGCCATACCTTGTCAAGGTTTCCTTGGGGATATTATAATCTTCAGGAAAGAAGGAGCACATCTGGAAAACCCGCTTGCACGTATCATTTGGCAAGAAACTGTAGCTCAGTTCTATGCATTTTCTGATGACAGAGTTGAGATCATCTTCTTTAATGGATGCAGTTTTAGAACTCTGGAGACGTGTAGCTGCCGTTTCCCAATATGTCAAGTCCTTCTTGTACAGTGCACTTCCAATGGTTGAAAGTGCTATTGGCAATCCCCTGCATTCCTCAACAATTTTCTTCCCTATCTCTTCAAAACCAGGCGGCACCTTCAGATTATCTCCTGCTTTTTGAGTGAACAATGTCCAAGGATCATCGCCTGAAAGGACTTTGATTTGGATGGCGGAGTACTGCCTATCCAGATCGTCACACACATTCATCTGCCTTGTAGTGATTAAGATCTTGCATTTGCAGCTCTCGGAATATTGTGGTATCCCAATGGTTGATAGGTTTATTGTGTCCCACAAGTCATCCAAGATCAACAGGATGTTACCGTGGTCATTCAAAATGTTCCTAAGGTCATCCGCACGATCTTGCACTTCAGTGGAGGTAAGTTCCTCCCCCAAGCCATGAGCAATGTCCCCTTGAATTTTCCTCAAATCAACAGTTTGCGAGACGACTGATACCACAACCTGATCGAATTTTTTTTCCTTCAAAGCTCGACTTGCCAATGCTTTTACCATGTAGGTTTTACCCACACCTCCCATGCCATATACTTGTACGGTGCTACGCCCCTCATCTTTCAGGGCATTCATGATCTCATCCATGGTTGGCTTTCTTGAGGGGAAATAAAGAAAATCATCAGGCCGTTCAGCACGAGAGCGCGGCCTAATTGCTTGTGGTTGCAGAGATACTGCTGAAATGAATTCCGGATCTTGTAGCAGCTGCATCATAGCTTTTCTCAGTTTAACAATTCTTTTACTAAGCTTATAGTTGGAGATGCAACCAGTACTTGTTGCTGTCTCCATATCGCTTGTTAGAACATTCACCTTATTCTTGACATCTCTGGCTTTATCAAGCTGTCTATGAAGCTCTTCCCTGATGCTGTGTCGTCCACTTCTTTGGACGGCCTCTTCGAGGCGTTGAACTTTTTCTAGGAATTCTGTAGCCTCACTCTCAAAAGCCTCTGCATTTTCTTTATATTTTATACAGTAAAGACACTGTTTTTTCACCTCATCCCATGCCCAAGCCAAAGGCTTACCACAACACCATTGCACCACTGAAACTGCAATATCCATATAGATGGCTAGAACTAGAAAGAAAATATGCTCTTCTTTTTCAACTCTTGAAGTGAGTATGGATAAAAGGGTGTATTTCTCATGTTTTATAGTAGAAGATTACATTTTTCCTGCTCTGAATCTTTTCACAACTTGCCATAGGGTCCAACCCCATGTGCCAATTTAGCTGATTTCTTTTTCCTTGGAGCCAAAGTTTGGCAAGATGTGGAGGAGAATTAACTTTCTCCTATAGCTAGCATACTAGGAGACCACTACATTTTTCAACTATCAAAGGTCATTTTCTTGCCAATTGTAATACACTGCAAACAAAAGAGAGAAAGAAGAGTGAGGCATCACAAACAAGATTTAAGAAATAGTCGGTGAGGAAAAACGGGGAGTGTGAACTCACATATTGACAGTGTCCGTGAGGTTTTCATGTAAAAAATCTTGGTGTTATTATTGTTCTTTATAATCTTGTTGATCAACTGTATTGTTGCGTTCTGCTGTTATTGCTTTTTATTGCCACAAATATTATTACTGTGACGAGCTTATTTCCAAGAATAAACCTACTATACAAAGGTTCTATTGTGAACCAAGCTAACTCGTAAGAATATAAGGGCTAGAAATGGTGAATAAGACTGATTCAGTTGAAATGACTCACAGTAACGTAGGAGAGTAATAAATAATAAGGATAATTTCAGAGACCTCCCTCTAGGTTTCGCTCTATAACACTCACTTCTCCTGTGGTTTACGATATAATGTCTACCTCCCTTATTTTCATTTTCTTGTAACCATTCTTTCAACCTATTTAAAATAAATACAAATTAATTTAGATTTGACATTTTTACCCTTCTATATATTAATTTCTTCATATTAGTAAATATTATATAAAAAATAACTCATTTAACAAATATTTTAAAAATAAATCAGTACAAATACATCAATACTATTTTATATATATATACCTGATTTTTTATCAAACAAAGATCAAAGTCTTCATTCACGGTGACCCACCATTTTCACCAAAAATTAACTCTTCATCCCCATTTCACTTTACCATTTCACTGATGAATATTTTCCCCACAATAACCCATCATTTTCCGGCAACAATTTCTTCAAAAATCGAAGATAAAAATGAACTCCCCAAGAGAGAAATCCGATAAGAACGATCAGATTTTGTTCAAGTCAAATTAGTGAAATCTGGTGGTGTGTTCTGTTTAGATTTTGAAATGTCAGTTTACTGTAAAAAAGAACTTTTTTCTGGGGGTGTATAATTTTCTCTAAGAGGGAATTTGGTAGTGACAAGTTTAATAAGTTGTGCAACATATCAGAGAAAATTTTATTATATTACTTTGATGATAATTGTTAGGATGAACAATTGATTTTGTTGTTTCACATTAGTCTGCCTTTTGTAGATTATAAATTATAAAAGATACAATCTTTTGCAATGAAATGGCTTGATTCTTGTTCGATATGAAGTTCAAATTCAAATATTGTGGAGATGGTGCTTTGAATTGTTATATTTTTACTTCCAAACAAAAAAAGAGTCACTTTGTAATTCAAATTGCAGTGTTTTAGGAACTCCGGTAAAGAACAAGCTTGTTCCTGATCCTTTCTATGGATTGGAAAATGAATCAATTATTGACTTTGCTGATTCATCGAGGGGAACAATGCACTTTCTGATTTTTCATCACCTTTGATTGTAAGCTAGTATGTTTATAATGTATCTAATCCATTACATAAGATGCCTCATTTTCTGTAAAGAGTTTCTGCTTCTTATCTAATATGAGTGAGTAGCTTAAGCATATTTATTTAGTCGACTGAGTGAATGTTACAACCTATTACTTCATTTTCTTTGTGATTTTGCAACTATTCCGTTGCCTCTAATAAGTGATTTCATTTTTCACGGGTAAGTCAAATGAACTTGCAATTTCTAAAGCCACGACATATATGTGATGTAGCATCAAAATCCACAAAATAAGAATACTTAGTCTGCATTAGCAATGATATGAGATTTGAAGAAGAATACCTAATTTGCTTGCTTTTGCAGGGAAGATGCATGGCTGACTCTTGCGAAGAGGAATGGAGAAAAATTGAAAAAGACCCATAAAGTGGAAGTTTGAAGAGAAGACGACTTTTAATTCTTAAGAAAATTTATTTGTGTTGATTAATTTTTAAAGTTTTTGTTAAATGAGTTATTTTTTATATATAATATGAAGAAATTAATATATAGAAGGGTAAAAATGTCAAATCTAAATTAATTTGTATTTATTTTAATAGATTTAAAGAATGGTTACAAGAAAATAAAAATAAGGAAGGTAGACATAATATCGAAAATCACAGGGAATATGAGTGTTATAAAGCAAAACCTAAAGGGGAGGTCTCTGCAATTATCCCTAAATAATAATATATTACAAACATATAAATTTAAAGACCATAACTTTATTTGAGGCGGGATATACGGTTACATTCTCCGATAATTATGGCTGAAGAGATACCCATGTCTATCACTGCTGAGTTAGACTTGATCTATCCTAAGTCATTTTTTATTTTATTTTTGGGTATAATACATAAATATACGAACTAATTTGGCCTTGACTAACATCGATATCCTTCAATTTTGGGGGTAGACAACTAGTCACTTAAACTTGTATAAATTTGGTATAATGCACATAGAACGTGAATTGCCACGCGTGGGACGTCAAGTAGGACAGTGCGTCTACTTGTTCAACTCTATACAAATTGAAATACCTACTTGTGTGCATCCAAAATTAAAGGACATAGCTATCAAATGAGTCAAGTTAAAACGCATATTTATGTAGTTCGACTTACTTATTAGTGGTGACCAAAAACGTCCACTTAGAAGAAGGTAACATGGGCATGATGATTAATGAGTCCTTAATTACATGTAAAAAAAAGGGAAACTTATAAATCTTACTTAGATACACTCTAGTTTGTAATATTATGATACATGACTATCTTGTTCGTCTCCCTCCCCATCTCAGTAGCTTCTCTCTCTCCCTATCTTAGTGTATTTGATAGTAAAAATACATGTATCTTGATGTATCTTTCCTCAATATATAGTGGAAAACTCTTAATTAATGATAAGACATGTAATTATTATTTGAAAATATTGGTAGAATCATATCATCATATCATATATATATATACTACTAAAAGTGGGAACAAAAAAAGTTAGAAGTTGAAATACCATTTTACTCCTACACTAAATAAAAATATTATGAAATAGCTAATCAATTAAATATTAAATAGTAATTATATATAATTTTATTATTATATTACACTAAAGTGGAAAGGCGTTAAGTCAAAAATTCAAAGAAAAAATATTCATAGAAAATTGTTAGACATTTTTATCCTTTTAAAAAATAATCAGTTACATTTTTTCAAAAAAAAATTGTATTTATTTTTATTTTTCTCCTTCAATTTACTTAAAATAATCTATTTATCATATATTATATGGTTACTTAATTTGTTAAACATTGGTATTTTAATTACATAATGATATATATGAAGTCCAATAACTATACTTTAATTCTTATGTCATGGCATTATAATTATAATTGATTAGATTAATTAATTTAATTAAAGTAGAAGACAAAACAATGTATGAAACTTTTTCAATTCAGTGACTCTTTGAATTTTGAAATCAAAAATAAAATTTATGTGTCATGATTCAATGTCTCATTATTGAAACTCTTCCAATTCAATGACTCTTTGAATTTTGAAACCAAAAATAAAATTTATGTGTCATGATTCAGTGTGTCTCATTATTGAATTTTGGTAGGTGAAAAGACAGTTAAATATCACTATAAATACCAGTAAATTATAGCCACAATTTGCTTGTCCCTAGATCATCATATTCTTTTCTTTTTTTTCATCTAAGGTTCTCTAATCTTCTTCCTAGAAGAACAAATGTCATAGTCAAGAAGCTAACTGAGGAGAAGAACATATGACACCATTTTTGAAGTTAGCTTTCTTACAATAGAATAGTTGAAGTTAGAAGTTTAAGAGATGAAATCATGAAAAAGAAAAGTTTTCTTACGGTAGAATAGTTGAACTTAGAAGTATAAAAGAGATAACCTATTCCTTGAGATCTTATGTTTATTAGCTCATAATTTTAAGTTTTCTTTTCCATTTTGGAGTCAAGGTATGATTGTCCAAATTAAATTTGGTATGCAGTCCACATTTTTATGTAATTCTTGTATCATTTTGCATTGTTGTGGAAATTTATTTTTATTTGTCATTGTGTTATTGTTCATGTAAGTGTTACTTAATTGACAAAACTTCTATTAATGTATGATGAATTTGATAATACTTGAATAATTTATGCAATATGCTCATATATCCATATTGTCATTTGTCTAAATTCAAATTAATTTAAATAAAGATCGCTAAAAAAATTGTTACTTTGAATAAACGATTTTAATTGTGTTACTTTATCGTCTATCTAATTATATTGTTGCGAACACATACATATATTGTTCATTTTCACCCTTTTTGTTTTATTTTTAGTTTTTCTACGATTTGTATGAATGAGATTAGCAACTTATTTTCAAATAAAAATGAGAGTTCCATTTATATTTGTGCAACACTAAGCCAAATAATTTTCTTAAATATGAGCAATCTATATTGATGGTAGTTTTCTGCAGTGTTAAAACTCAAATGGTTGGTGTGATGACAATTTTGCTTTTGGACATTTTGATTGTAATATTATAAGAATGGAGTAATTAAGCTTCATTTTGTTTAGATTTTAGTAATATAAATCAACAAGATTATTCAATATTCTACTTGAAGTATATTGTTTAAGAGTAACATTACAACATCATTTGCAATTGTTTTATATTGTTGCAACATATATTTTTACATGAAAAATTGTATTTTCACTTTCAAATTGGAAACACTTACACATGTATGTTGTATTAATATTCATGACATTTTAGAAAGTTTGAAATACTTGATAGAAATACACGTGCAACACACGTGTTCATAACTAATTAATATATATGAGGTAGATGTATGTCTAACAAAATAGTTTCTACAGGAAAAAAAAAACCCCAATATCAAATTTTGGTTTGCTAGCGATACATGCTTTTCTTTTTAGCCATGTCTTCCCAATGTCTCTAAAAATATTAAGTAGATTGGGTTTATTATGAATTAAAAAAGAATTATTAGAAGAAAGTCATAAAAATTAATTAATAACCGTATCTCAAAATCTAGAAAAGTAATGTCAAATAAAAGTATTAAAATCTCAAAGCATATTATTACAATTTGACTTTAAATCACCAATATCATTGAGTTTGTCCTTGCACATTATCATGCACTAATTAGTAACAAGCGTAATATATATATAATATTTCAAATCATTCTAAGCAATTCTTCACCAACTTTGGTAGAGCGATACAACTGCTCAATGTATTGGCAAACACATGATGATGCTGAAATGTATCTTTTCATCAGCTCTCTCGCTGCCTCATCTGAAAACAATTCATGATAAGACAATTATGTTTCGTATTTAGTGGTGGATCCAAGAATTAAAATAACGAGATTTAAAAGAAAAATATACCCAGAGAATTTAATAACGTTATATATAGTAGATGTTGATTAAAATATATCAGAAATTACATTGTTTATATATAATTAAAATTATATTTTACATATATGTTGAACCGTATTTGATTTACTTTTTCATATTTTGAACTTTTTAGTGTTATCTAATATGTATTGCTAAAATACTTAGAACAAGTATTTTGGAAAACTTTGTATGAAACAACAAAGTAGAGTATTACTAAAACAAGAAAACTCAAAAACCAATAAACAAATTGAATCTGAAAAATATTTTTCTCAACAAAGAAAATCGAGCCCACTGAATTTACAATGTTTCGTTAAGGAAATTATTTCTCTTAAGTATTCAAGGTTAATAGAATATATCCTCTCATGATAGAACGATTTTACTCACCATTGTATCAATACCTAAAATGACAGTGTTAGCAAACCACTCAATAGCAGTAAAGTACACCAAAATTTATTTGTCCATAAGAAGAAGAAGTTTAGAAAATCCTTTGTTAGAAATGAGAGAAAACCCCTTTATTTATAGTATGAACATGTGTTTGTTATGCCTTTATCCGAAAGATCACAATCCTTTGAAAAAGTTACCACCTTTTCACAAAAGTTACAACCTTTTAAAAAAGTCACAACCCTTTTAAAAAAATCATAACCCTTCAGAAATTGGTCAAATCTGCCAAACCTGGAAACCACTAATTTTTTTAAAGGTTTATTAACTAGCGAAAAAGCCTTAGGGTGTGTTTGGTTGGGTAAAATGTTTTAAAAAATGAAAAATGTTTCTTCAATTTTTATTTTTTTTTACCCCATCCTTACCCCGATCCCCCCCTCCCGCCA
>NW_006239280.1:550977-585723 GCF_000226075.1 Solanum tuberosum | reverse complement strand
TGACCAAGGCTCTTCCTAAGGGGAAATTTGAAGTTCTAAGGGCTAAGTTGGGAGTGTCCAAGAAAAATCTCAAGGAGGAGTGTTAGAAAATGAGATATTTCTAGATGGTTTTTGTTTAATGGTTCTTTTTAAATATTATGTTTAGTATGTAAAGGAAAGGCAGTCCTTGTTTTATGGAATGTGTTTTGTAAGAAAGACAATAGTGGTTGGATATGTATGGTCCTCTACTTACTTTGGAAAAGCTTGTGTAGATATATGTGTGTATGCTTTTTGAAATCTGATTATGAATGAGAAGAACTGCTGTTGAACCAAGTCCTTTCTTCTTGCTAGTTTCTAATACTAACAGTGGTATCAAGAGCCATTCTTCTTGAGGGATCTGTGAAGGCAAGAAAGCTAAGGTTTTTTCTCCAGTTCTTCTAAGGTGAGAGTTGAGCAACAGTAACATGGCATCTACCAACTTCTTGGGTGCAGGCCCTTCTATGTTTACAGGAGAAAATTATCACATATGGGTGATAAAGATGAAGGCTTATCTCAAAGCTCTTAGGGGTCTTTGGTTTGAAAATGAGTTATGATGGGATAAGTTATGTTGGGATAAGTTATGTTGAGATTAGTTAGGATGGGATAAGTTGTGTTGGGGATTTATTTTTTATTGAGTGTTTGGTTTGTTGTATTCAAAATAATAATTTTAAGAATAATTTGTTTGTTTACAAAAATGCCCTTCATTAATGTAAAAAGTGATATAACAAAAGGTTGAAAGAGACATTTTTGTCATTTACCTATTTTATCCCGGGATAAGTTATCCCGGGATTACTATACCACCCTAGGTTAGGGATAACTTATCCCGGTACTAATTATTAATCCCGGGATAAGTTATCCCGAATTTGCCAACCAAACAACAAAATAAGCGGTACTATAATTTAATCCCGGGACTATTTGGTATAATCCCTCACACCAAACGACCCCTTAGTCTATGGGAAACAATTGAAAGTGAAAATGATCCTCTTGCACTTGGACCAAATCCAACAGTTGCACAAATGAAGATTTATGAAGATGCAAAGTCAAGGAAACCCAAGGCTCTCACATGTCTTCATTCAGCACTTTCAGATGTGATTTTCACAAGAATAATGGTTTGTGAAACACCTAAAGAAGTATGGGAGAAGCTAAAAGATGAGTTCGATGGAAGTGATAGAGTGAAGACTGTCAAACTCAGAACTAATCAGCAAGTTGCAAACCCAAGATCAAGTATAAGAGATGAAGAAGTAGCATAAGTGGCATTTTAGGCACAACATAAAGGCAAACAGCCTATGAAGGACAATAGAAGGATGGAAGGAGATAAATTAGAAAAGGGAAAACCAAGGAAGGAATCTTCAAAGAGAGGGAAGTTTCCACCTTGCAGCCACTGTAAAAGAACCAATCATCAAGAAATGAGATAAAGTAGCAAAGGAAAAACCATGGAAGGAATCTTCAAAGAAAGGGAAGTTTCCACCTTGTAGCCACTATAAAAAAACCAATTACCAAGAAAAGATTGTTGGTTCAAAGGAAAGCCATCGATTCAGTGTAGATTCTGTAGAAAGATGGGTCATATTAAGAAAAATTACAGGGCCAGGCATAATCAACCACAACAAAACTATGTGCAGCAGGCAAATTTTGTTAAAAAGTTCGAAAATGAAGAAGAAAGCTTGTTTATAGCTTCTCATGTAGAAAACACAGCCAACAAATCCTCATGGTTCATAGATAGTGGATGTACGAGTCATATGTCACACAATGAGCTCTTGTTTCACACACTTGACAAGTCATTCAAAGCTAAAGTTAGGATGTGAAATAGTGAATTGGTTGATGCACATGGAAAGGGAAGTTTCCTTTCAGACTACACAAGGTACAAAATTAATACATGATGTGTTGTATGTTCCTTGTTTAGCATGTAACTTGTTAAGTGTGGCTTAAATGATGTCTAAAGGTCATTCCTTATTTTTTTAAGGGCAAACATTGTTTGATCCTTGACTCTGAAGATAGTTTGATTGTTAAAGTAGAAATGGTGGATAAAACTTTTCCTTTAGATGGGAGGTTTGATAGTGCAAATTTTATACGTAAGAATGAGTCATGGTTGTGGCACAAAAGATATGGTCATTTTAACTATGCTACTTTAAAGTCTATGTATGAAAAGGGCTTGACTAAAGATTTACCTGAAATTTCACTATCTAAAGAAGTTTGTGAGTCATGTCGGATGGGTAAGGTACACATAAAATTATTTCCTAAAAATGCTACCTGGAGGGCAACTGGAAAACTTGAACTAGTTCACACTGATGTGTGTGGACCTATGCAGACATCATCTTTGGGATACAATAAATACTTTGTGCTCTTTATTGATGACTTAACAAGGATGACTTGGGTGTATTTTCTGAGTAACAAGTCTCAAGTATTTTCAATTTTCAAAAAATTTAGAGCTTTTGCGAAAAGACAAAGTGGATATAAGCTAAAAGCTTTGAGGTCGGACAATGGTGGAGAATACACTTCAAATGAGTTCAATAAGTATTGTGAAGTTATGGGGATTGATCACAAGTTGACAGTAAACTATTCGCCCGAACAAAATGGAGTCTTGGAGAGGAAGAACAAAACAGTAGTTGAAATGGCTAGGTGTTTGTTGCTGGAAAAGAAACTGCCACAAAGCTTTTGGGCAGAAGCTATTCATACTTCAATGTATTTGTTGAATAGGCTGCCAACAAAATCTGTGGACGAAAAGACTCCTATTGAGGCATGGAGTGGAATACAGTCATCTGCCAAGCATCTAAAAGTTGTTGGTTCGATATGCTATTCTCATATTCCTTCTGTCAAAAGAAGCAAACTTGAACCAAAAGGTGAATTGGGGATCTTTATTGATTATTCATCACAAGCCAAGTCTTATAGAGTTTTCAACTTGCAAACAAAATGTATTTCAATCCGAAGAGATGTAGTCGTGGATGAGCATGCTTATTGAAACTGGGATAATGAGCAAATTGAGAAAGATAATGCAGTTTTTCAGAACTTGAGTCCGCTGCCTGAAATCCAATCATTTGGGTCTGAAACTCTGGAAGAAGACGAAGAATTAGATGGGGAATCCTCACTTGATTCGCCAATTTTGAATACAAGGTTCCTTTCCGAGATATATGAAAGTTGTAATGTTGCAATCTCGAAACCAAATAGCTATCAAGAAGCATCAAGACATGAAGTTTGGATTGAAGCTATAAAGGAGGAGATTGGTATGATAGAAAAGAATAATACTTGAGAGTTGGTTAATAAACCAAAAAACAAAAATGTGATCGGGGTGAAGTGGATTTATAGAACCAAACTTAATCCAGATAGCTCAGTTTATAAATACAAAGCGAGGCTTATTGTGAAAGGTTACGCGCAAGTTGCAGGTTTGGATTATGGAGACACGTTTGCACTTGTTGCACGACATGATACAATAAGGCTGCTATTTGCTTTGGCAGCTCAATCAAATTGGAAGTTGTATCATTTGGATGTAAAATTGGCATTCTTAAATGGACTGTTGCGGGGGGAGATCTATGTTGATCAACCAGAAGGCTTTCAAGTTACAGGAATAGAGGATAAAGTCTACTGACTTCATAAGGCATTGTATGAATTAAAGTAGGCTCCTTGAGCATGGTACAGTAAGACTGATGATCATCTCATTTATTGTGGCTTCAAGAGAAGTGAAAATGAAGCCACTTTATATGTGAATAAGGCTAAATGAGGAGATGTGTTTGTGGTGTCACTCTATGTTGATGATCTTCTGGTAACATGAATCAATGAAGCTATGGTGAATCAGTTCATGCAAGAAATGGAGACCAACTTTGACATGTCAGATTTGGGTAAAATGAGTTACTATCTGGAAATGGAGATTCATCAAGCTACTCATGGAATCTTCATTTCTCAAAGAAAATATGCATGGGATGTTCTTAAAAGGTTCAAGATGGAGAGGTGCAAGCCTGTACCAACCCCACTTGTTCACAATGAAAAGATTTCGAAGTTTGAAAGAGGTGACAGGCTGATCCAACAGTTTATAAAAGTTTGATTGGTAGTTTGCTGTATTTGACAGCAACAAAACCTGATCTCATGTTCGCAGCAAGTCTACTGTCGAGGTTTATGCAAGCTCCAAGTTAAGTTCATCTTGGTGTTGCTAAACGAACGTTGAGATATATCAAAGGAACTGCTGATTATGGTATTTCGTTTAAAAAGGAAGAGCAAGGACAATTGATGGGTTGTTTAGTTATTGATTGGGCAGGAAGCGTTGATGATATGAAAAACACTTCTGGATATGCTTTTACACTTGGTTAGACATGTTCTCATGGAATTCAAAGAAGCAAGAGGTGATAGCTGAATCTTCTACAGAAGCAGAATACATCGCCGCTGTTGGTGCAACTAATCAGGCTTTATGGTTAAGAAAGATTCTACGTAATCTGGAGCAAAATGACATTGAAGCTACTGTCATTAAGGTTGACAAGAAGTCAGCAATATCTATGGCCAAAAATCCAATGTAACATGGTCGTAGCAAGCATATAAATGTGAAGTTTCACGCTATCAGGCAAGCAGAGAAAGATAGTGAAGTTAAACTTGTTCATTGCAGCTCAGATCAGCAGATTGCAGACATCATGACCAAGGCTCTTCCTAAGGGAAAATTTGAAGTTCTAAGGGCTAAGTTGGGAGTGTCCAAGAAAAATCTCAAGGAGGAGTGTTAGAAAATGAGATATTTCTAGATGTTTTTTGTTTAATGGCTCTTTTTAAATATTATGTTTAGTATGTAAAGGGAAGGTAGTCCTTGTTTTATGGAATATGTTTTGTAAGAAAGTTAATAGTGGTTGGATATGCATGGTCCTCTACTTACTTTGGAAAAGCTTGTGTAGATATATGTGTGTATGTTTTTTGAAATTTGATTATGAATGAAAAGAACTGTTGTTGAACTAAGTCCTTTCTTCCTGTTAGTTTCTAATAGGGCTAACTCATCGGTGACCCCCTAAAGTTGACATCAATTTTCACTTAGATATCTTAACTAGACTTTGTTCTTTTAGACACCTCATGTAAGATCTTGATATGTCATTTTGACACTTTTTTTAAATTCAGCAAAAATATGATAGTGAGTGTGTTCCACTCGCGGATGATGTGTAAAGTGTCAAATTAAATGAGGACACTTGTCATTTTGTTCAAAATAATTCTTAAATAATAAACTATCAATTATAAATTAAAAAAAGATGGCCAATGAATCGATGACACGTGGCATATTTTTTTTCAAATAATAACAAAAAAAGGATTAAATCACCTTAAAAATCTTTAAGAGAAGCATCTCCCACCCCATCGTCTTCTCTGACGTTGGAGAAACAAGCACAGTAGCACACACCCCTTAATCTTCTATCATATACTCGAAATTTTCTCCTCTCTTTTACTTAAATATTGTTCAATCCTTCTATGGTATAACTTTAGTGAACTTGTGTAACTTAAATATTTTCAAATAAATGCAGCTCCACAAATTTTATTGCTAAAAAAAGAAAAAATCTCACCCCTACCCCCCCTCCAGCGCCAGCCCCACCACCCCACCCTCCCAAAAAAAAAATTAAGTTTATTTTTAAAAAATATTTTCAATTTCAATTTCAAAAATTATTTTCTACTCTCTAGTAAAAATAAAAGATATTTTCTCAAAAATAATTTTCATTTATAAATCAACTAAAAAATCTTTTCTGAAAAATCTTTTCTAATCACCAATCAAACATGAGAAAATAAGTCAAAAGTCTACTTGTTTTCTAGGCGTGGAAAACATTTTCCTTCATACCAAACACACCCTTAATGTTTTATCTTGTTTGTATATGGCGAGGACATGAATGACCGCATAGTATAACCAAGAAAAAATCTAACTATTAAATAAAATCGAAGGATATTTAATTTTGACCCATTCCCATATATATTAAATCTTGTTTTTGTCCGTTTAGATCATGAATAAAAATATCTAATTTAAATATTGTTTTTGTCCGTTTAGATCATGAATAGAAATATCTAATTTGAATCTTGTTTTTGTCCGTTTAGATCATGAATACAAATATCTAATTTAATTTTTTGACCATCCTTCATGGTTTGATTGATTTTTGTTTTCTTTTGGTGGGGAATGTAGGAGACATGTTTTATACCTAACTAGATTTTCATACTAATTTATACTCCTTTATTAATATATTAGACAAGTTACAAGCACTCATATATATTGTTTTGTTTTTTCAGTGGAAGGGTAAAATAATATTGTACGTACTAACCATCATCATGAATCAATGTTAAGAAGTCAGTTTTGTCCATCATAAATTCCATGGCAACATAGACAGCCATCTTAATGTTTTCCCCATGGTATGCCCCAAAAACCTCATCATAAGCTTTCTTAAGTGGAGGAACAAGAGAATCTCCCCTGTCAAATTAATCATATAATGACGTTAATATATATGCTTAATTATATTCCAAACAAGTTGTGGTCAGCTATACGTACTCTCTTGCAAGGATTTCCTGGAAAAAGACCCTTAGTAGATCTGATGCGCGCTTCATCCTGAGATGGAATCTTGTATGGCTGCTGTTTTCTCTTGCGAGACCATTTGTAATTTCATAATCTAACATAACCTCCACCGTGTTGTATTTCTGGTAAGCTTCTTCCATATCATTGGCCTACCACAATCGAAAATATTATTTATACTAGTAATAAGATCTGCGTGTACCCTATCTTTTTCATATCTTACTTTTTAGACTATACTGAGTTGTTATTGTTGTTCAATTCCCGAAGAAAATAAAAGGAAATTATATCCTTCCCTTTAAAAAGATAATTAAAATACCTTATTTTCGACTTCAACGGCAGCAAACTTGAATGCACCCTCAAGGGAGGTTACAAACTGAGCTCCGAGGCGGCAAATATGAACAACAAGCTGAAGGTTTACTGTAGGATTTTCTGATCTGACGTTGCTCTCAAGCTCTTCCATCACTTCCACTATACCTGTCATTGGAGTAGCCATTATTGGAGATGTTTGGTGTTTTTAACAAGTAAGTTAATTATATTGGTTTAATTTCACTCAAAAAATCACAAGTGTCATGTGTTGTTATATAACCAATTGTGGGGTGAGGTCCATCCCCATGTGACAATATAGGCATGTACCTACTGCATGCCTATAAGTTGTCATTGTGGACATAATTGATTCTTGGTGGCCAAGGATAAAATGTAGATGTGTGTGGCGGTCTTAGACTTCTACTAAGTATACGACGTTTGACAACTCGCTTACGAATCTTTCACGATATATTTTACAAGCTCAAGTAAACCTTTAATATTAGATGGCTAAGAGAATGAAGAAATTAAAGACACAAGAGAACTGCTTAAGATTAATGCTTTTGTATCAATTAACACTTGGAAGATTTGTTTGTTTTTGCTTGATTGATTTACAAATGAAAGTTCCTCTATATATACTATAAATTTAGGGGATAATAAATAAATAATAATTGTTAAATAAGTCCCTAGACAATTACAAATAGGTCCCTTTTCTAGAATACTCTACACAACTAGAATATTCCAATCCTTCCATAAAAAATCATCAAATTCTAAGGTTGTCCACAGGAATTTTCCAAGTATTTCTAGAACGCCTTCCACTATGAACTAGCATTCTTCCTATGTAAGCCCTCTACATGCATAGGCAACCTTGTTCCATGTGGCACTTACGTGACGCGTATGTGGCATGATGACGTGATGGGTTGTCACACTCTCCCCTGCCTGATGTTGCGACAACCATTGTGCGTTGTTGTTGCATAAACTCTCAGATCTTATCTTTGAATAGCCACAAGTCCTCATATCATTCCCATGTAGCTTCTTCCAATGATTTCCCCTTCCAATGGATGTGGAACACGACAATGTCTTTTTCTCTCTGTCTCCCTCAAAACTTGTAGTGGTTTTCAAAAACATTGGCCCCTCCTTCTTGAGCCCCTTCACGAGCTGTATAGCCGAAAATTGTGCTTGTCCTTCAATCTTTGGTACGTTAACTAGGGGCACCATACATAATCCTTCTTGCTCCATGACCAAGAGTTGTTGGAGGTAAAGATTGATCATCGTGTGACACTTTTGGAAGAACTCTTTCTCAAGATTGATCATTGTCCTCTGCACCTGTGTAGACCATAGCACGAGCGGGTTGTCCATTGACCGTGATGTCCACATGATAATGTGTGTCGTATTTTTTTGGCTTCTTTAATTGCTTCGTGATAGCTACACTTAGTCTAATCAGGCCCAACTATATCATTCTTGAACCTTGCCCTGATTCTTGTGCATCTTTTTCCTTCCATTCTCATAATATTGCACTAAGATTCTTCAGTTCAGGGCATCTTGCATAGTTGTGCGGCCCACCACATGTATAACAACCATTGTTTGTGCCTTCCTCTCAGTGTCGCTATAACATCTAAATTTCTTGCCATTAGATTTATAGGTGTCATGATACTTGGGATGCGGCTGTTGGTTCTTGCTTTTACCACGATCTCCCTCACCTTGGTCATAACTACATCTCATCTCTTCTACTCTACCTTTTTCATGCTTGTCATGCCTAAAGTCTGTCAAAGCTTCGACTTGTGTGATAACTTCATCAATAGTACTAACCTGCCGGTGTTCCAACTCTAATCCGTCTTGGACCAATTTCATAGGTCATTCATGAAGGGGAATAACATATCTTCATCTGTGAGATTGGGAATCTGAAGTGTAAGGATGGTGAACTTCTTCACATATGCTCATATGTTGTCTGTCTGCTTTAACTCTCGAAACTTATGTTTTGCCTCATATATGATGTTGTTGGGAAAGAAGGTCTTCTTGAACTCTTCTCGAAATCGCTCTAATGTGTTGATGGTGCAAAGCCTATTCCCTATCTCAGACTCTTTACAACTCCACCATAGCAAGACCATCTCTGAGAGGTACAATACGACATTGTTGATCTTGTTTTCATCACTCTTTACTTGTTGCACTGAAGTAATTCTCCAAATACCAAAGGAAATTCTCAACCTCTGGTGTGTCACGAATGCCTTTGAACATCGGTGGCTTGGGAGCCTCAATCTTGGCCTCCCTATCTCCATTGGACGTCGCAGATCCTCCAGCTTCAATTCCTCTCTTGAGCACTTCCATCTCAGGTTTCATGGTTTCAATTGTGCTCAATACATCCATGAGCCTCCAAGAAAGTGATGACTTCTTTTATCTCATATCATGCATGCTTACGCGCCTCCAACTTTTTTTGGATGTTGTCATTCTCCTCAAGGGTGAAGTCCTCAAGAGTCTTGAACTTGTCATCTATCGTGTTCAAGCGTCTGTCTAAAATCACCATAGCATGTCTTGTCGTGTCTGTTAGGGTTTTGTCCTGATTTTCTTACCTTATTTGAAGTTTATTTTTTCCTAAAAGAAAAGACAAAACATTACCATAAATGTTTTTACTTTTCCTGAAAGGAAAATATAATATTCTTCCATATTTGAGTTATTCTTTCCTTGGAAGAAAATTTTGGAACTCTATAAATTGAAGACCCCTCTTCTCATATCAAAAACATAAGATCATCCACAATGTAGTCAATAAAGAGTTTTGTTTATGGGGAGATTTTCCCTCAATAGTTTTAATATTTTCTTTCTATTAGTTTTTCATATGTAGGCCGATTGGCTAAACCATATAATAAATTTTGATTTTTTAGTATAAGTTTTTTTTAATCTGATTTATCAATTATATGATATGCAATTGTAAGCTTCCGCATGACGCCCTAATCACATTCATAACCCAACAGTGTCAACCCCCGCAATCCACTTCATTCCATGCATAACGTCTACGGGTTACTCCCCACATTCATCATCACTCACCTCAGTGGGTGAAAGTGAGATGTTAGCGTTTTGCTTGGTGTAGGTCTGTACAACAATTCCTCATTCTTTTTAAGATTCTTCCTCCCTTTTTGGTGTTTTATTCCACCATCCGGCCTGATATTGGTTGATAGTAGCACTAATGTCTCCCTCGTTTTTCATTCCATTAGTCTCAACCTTTGCTCTTATACCACTTTGTCATGGTCTTAGACTTCTACTAAGCACATCATGCGGCGCTTGACAACTCGCTCACGAATCTTTCATGATCTTCCAAGCTCGAATAAGTCTTTTAATACTAAATCGATAAGGGAATCAAGAAAGACACAAGAGAATTGCTTAAGAAGGCTTTTATATCTCTCAAACACTATTTGATTGTTTTTGCTTGATTGATTTACAAATGAATGTCCCTCTATATATACTACAAACTTAGGGACTAATATATAAATAATAATTGTTAAATAAGTACCTACATATTTGTAAATAGGTCCCTTTTCAAGAATATTCTACACAACTAGAATATTCCAAGGACCTTCCATGAAAATCTATGGAATTCTAAGGTCTTCCACGGGAACTCTTCATGTATTTCTAGAAACTTCTTCTATGAACTAGCATTCTTCCTATGTAAGCTCTCCACATGGGCAATCTTGTGCCATGTGGTGCTTATGTGGCATGATGCCATGGCAGATCGTCACATGTGGCTTCTTTTCTTTGCTTGGAGGCTGGAGACAATGTATTTTTCTACTAGAGTATATAATAAGTGAAAGTCCTTGGTACACATTTTAGTAAACATACACTGATGTATGACTGTGCATGTATATCATTTTTCCACTTGCTTTTCTATGTGTTTCACACATAATTCATGTGTAACTTTATTTTTTTCCTGCACACTTGTTCATTATTGGCAGATATATATATATGTTCTTTCTGCTGACTGATGAGTTCTTCATCTGCTTCGCTTTTTGGTTTTGATTTTTGTTCATAATTCTTCAAAAGCTGCTATACAACTTAGCTTTTTTTTCTTTGTCTTCTTTCCCCCTAATTTTCCCTCCAATTTTAGGTCCCCTTTTGCTTTAGGTCCATACCCATTAGTGAGAAGGAAAAATGCATCACCTTTCTGTTTGGTAATTTCAAAAGGTGGGAAAAGTTTTTCAAAAAGGAAAGAAATTTGCTATGTTGAAAATAGGCAACCGTCCAATTAATGCAAGAAGAAAAAATGACATGTTCCATTCCTATCATGAAAAGAATAGTATTCTCAAATCTTTATCCATTAGACAACGATGTAATGATCAGGACATTGCACAATCATATCCGCGTATCCGTCCTTTTTGTCCATTAGGCCTCTTGCCAAAGGCGACCCTAATTACCAAAAGCAATGAGTTTTCCACCTAAAAGTCCTTGTTTTGAGTTACTATTCCGCAATTTCCTTCTTGTTAGATATTGAAAGAACCTTATTCTTTCATATTATAAGTGACAACAAAATTTTATTCTGTTCTCACGGGTTCAAATTTAAAATTGATCTTTCAGTCTAAACGTCTACTGGATATATAGGAAACGATGCAGGCAAAAGATGTAAGGTAGTATTCATGCTTGTCATTAGCACAAAATGATCCTTTAATTTAATCTATAGTTGCAACATAGATTTCATATTCCTAAACTCTGTTGGAAGAAAACAATATGAGTAAAGCACACTAACTTTAATATAAGGGGGGTTATATATACCCAAAAAATATAAAAAAATCAGTACACCAAATTATATTAAAGTATGAAAATCTCTAGACGATTCAACTGCTATTTTCTTGGATTTCCTGATCACTATGGTAATCAGAGAGGTTAGTTCTCAATCCTGTTTATGAAGTCTTTGCAATTCAGGGCAACGTAAGTATATATGCTTCTTGAGTGTAGAAATTGAAGGCTTAAGTATGGGAGAGTTATGCTTTCTGAACTCCATTTTCATCTGTGTGACCGCCTATCACTTTCTCCAAACCACTGCAATCTTCTAGCCGTAGAACTTGTAAATGACAAAGGTAATCACAAACGACGTAAGGGAAGATATATATATATATCTGACTTTAACAACTTTTAGCCTGTGGAACATAACTAATTCACTAGGACCCTTCCATAGGCTAGTTAGTTGAGAAAGATTCTGCAGTGGCAATCTCTTCAACTTCCTTAATTGCTTAATTGTTGTCCACCTTGGACTGTGATGCCGTCAAATCCAAACACAGCCTTGACTGAAGTTCCTGTTACCTTAACTTCTTCAAGATTTGATTTTATTTGAATTAAATTAGGAGGAAGCAGGGGCGGATCTATTAAGGGGTGTGGGGGTGCCACGCCACCCCGAACTTCAGCGGAAACTCTATATATACATAGGTATATATATATAAAATATTTATATAAATATAAAGTGTGCCACCCAGAGAACAAAATTGACTTGTGGTGCCATGGTAGGAGGGCAACTTTAGAAGGCTGATGTTGCGGGTTCAAATTCCGTTTGTACCTATTTTTTTGAGAAATTTGTTGCAGACGTTTTTTTAAGAAAAAGGAAATTGCTGCACACGTTCTTTTAAGAAAAAATAGAGAACTAAAATTAATTTATATCAAAAATTGCTGCACACGTTCTTTTAAGAAAAAATAGAGAATTAAAATTAATTTATATCGAAAAGACGAATAATTTAATCAAATATAAAATTAATTTAATCGATAAGTTTATTTGGCACCCACGGACTCTAAATCCTGGATCCGCCACTAGGAGGAAGGAGTGAATCTTTCAAGTTAGGACACTCTGAGACCTCCAGTAAATTAGGGTAAGGACTTGAATCTTGCACCAGTAAAATCCAAGACTTTTAATTTAGAGCTCCCATACGTACCTGGAAGAATTTAGCTTTAACTTATTGTTATCCTGAAGCAATACAGTCTCTGTTTCAAGGCAGTGTATTACTCCATCAGGTAGTTTTTCAAGATGATTCGACATGAGTGAGATTGCTCCACATAAGCAGGTTAACATGAATGGCAATCCCCTGCATTCCTCAACAATTTTCTTCCCTATCTCTTCAAAACCAGGCGGCACCTTCAGATTCTCTTCAGCTTTTTGGGTGAACAATGTCCAAGGATCATCGCCTGAAAGGACATTGATTTGGATGACAGAGTACTATCTATACACATTCATCTGCCTTGTCGTGATTAAGATCTTGTAGTTGGGTTAAAGCTTGGTTCAGCACCCAAGCCTAGTTCATTTTGTCTTTCTCACTTTAGCATAGTTCGATATCACTAACACTTTTGCTCACCTATATTTTCTTCTACATATATTCTGGCATGGTTAAGCATGCATTTTTCCATTTTACGTTGTATTTCACTTTGCATAAAAGGGTCAAAATTACCCTCGAACTATTGAATTTGGACCATATATATATACCTTCCGTTTTATTTTGCTAGCAAAACTACCCCTGTCATTAACATAAGAGACCACATATTTCCTTCAACTTAACGGGTCCTCTTTGTGCTGATTTGACACCCAAAGTCGCAATCTAAATAGGATATGCCAGTCCACCTTTAATGTCCAACTTGGATCCATCAAGGTAGAGTGGCATATCCAGCTAGTTGGATCGTTACGTCGAGTGTCATATCAACACAAAGAAGGATCCGTTAAGTTGAAGGGAATTTTTGGTCCCTTATGGTAACGATAAGGGTACCAAAATTAAATAGAGAGTATTGATCCAAATTTAATCATTCGAAGATAGTTTTGACCCTTTTCTGTAAAAACAAAAATAAGGAGTAGTTATTTTTTTATTAGATTTGGTAATATATTTCTCTTTATTAAAACTTTCCAACTTTCTCTCTCTATAAAAAGAAACATAACCTTTTCAGCGAAAGAAACTAGTCACGACAAATTATCGCCACACCATGTATCCAATATCCTTGATTATTACCAAAATAAAAGTGTTCCCAAAAAATACTTTGGGATACAATTTAGGACAAACATATATCTGTCAGAAAGCCACTT
The DNA here is from genome assembly GCF_000226075.1 of Solanum tuberosum. Lineage (NCBI taxonomy): Eukaryota > Viridiplantae > Streptophyta > Magnoliopsida > Solanales > Solanaceae > Solanum > Solanum tuberosum. Next base: position 571,870 of record NW_006239280.1, on the reverse strand, counting down.
AATGGTAAGGAAAGGAAATGAATCCATTTTTTGGTAAAAAATATATTTTTTCTTGGACAAGTGGCTACCATCCATTGCTGACCAAAAAAAAATATAAAAAAAAGAAGAGAAATTTGTCAGAATTCATTAGTTAATGAAAAGATGTCAACTCACTTGTGAATAAGTGGACGTCCAATTTGATTATTTATTTCACTTTTCGAACATTAAGAATCCTGTCCTTGTCATTTTCAGCATTAAGATGTCAACTTTAATTTATTTATTGCCTTGCATAGTACTTGAAAAATTACAGCCGCAAATTCAGTACTGTTTGTGTTCAAAATTCTTAAATAGGGCATCGGAAGAAAAGATAAGAAATACTTGGCCTTTTAAAAGTTATTTTTATTCACAATGATGTGTTTTTATCAAGTTTTATTGTTTATATTTTCACTTTTTCAATACCATGTGTCACTCTTTTTTTTTTTTTAAATCTTTATAGATCAACGATATATTTAACAGCACAAACTTTAAAATACTTTTAGTATGCGCCTAAAATATTACTGGCCGGAGCAAGAAGTTAAGGCTAGTTCCAGATGAATTCTTCCAAGGTATGAGAGCTCTTAAAAGTCTTAATTTACCCTATTCAACTCAGCACTTGTCATTTTCTAGAGCGTTGGCCACTGTCCACTGGAGTGAAGTTGGAAGCATTTCTAAATTGAGGCAAGAAGTAGCCCACAAAGCAGAAAAGGTTATGCGGGAATTTGAGCACTCAATATTCTACAAGAATACCATGCAAATTTTGATGGCGTGAAATCTCTTTATGTACACCAGTGTGCTAACATTGCCCAATTGATAAAGTTGGGAAATGGATTTCCAAATCAACCTGTGTTTACTCAATTAATAATATGTTTTTAGTATGCTTTTATTTGTCATATGATAAGCTTGCACTAATCAAATGGATTTTTGCAAAAAGTCAAGATTTTGGAGGTGGGAGAGTGTCTTAATTTAACTCAAAGAAGTTGATGCAAAACGGAAGCTGTATTTTCTTTTTTGAACCAAGAAAATCTCCCATGTCTCACTGATTTCTACACTCGAGATTTTGTTCCCCTGAATTGCAAAGGCTGCTGCATTTCCCAAGATTGAGAACAGTGTCCAACTAATTCCAGATCAGAATCAACTCAAGTGTCTCGAAACATTTTGAAATTCTGCTGTGTTAAAAAAATTATGCAACAACACTTTGAAGCAACATTTCTGCAACTGATACCAGATGCAATATGGGGGTTCATTTAAATTAATTGGTTGTTTTTGTTGCCTGGTTCGCGATACTTGAGTTACATATATTATTTGGTGCGCTGATCAAATGACACCAAATTAGACACAAGAAGGGGCTCTTCAAATTAACTAACAAGATGAAACAGCTTCACAAACTATATATGTTCCAAAGTAGTTAGTTACTTTGACTTGACAATTGAGAAACTGTAAAATAAACTAGACAGTACGCAAGCGAAAATCATTCCGACACAAAAGAATGTAAAAGTCACCACCTATACTCCTGTAGGATTTCAACCAAATCCCTTTACAGCAATCCTAGACTGTTGATATATGTACCCTTTCAAGCTATCCCACTACTACACATACAGGGGTTTTCCACCATGAATCAACAGGAAAAACATGATTTTCCCACCCATTAAACAAACGCATGGTGGAAAATAGATTCTCACTAAAATACTAGAGAGCTTTCTAATTTTTTCGTGTGTAGACAGACACCACTATTTTTTCTTTTTCTCACTGATTCAATCAAAATACATGTGGGAATAGTAATATTTTTCAGCAGAAAATTTTAGTAAGAAAATAATGATTTTTTTTAAATAGTGTCCTTAAGTTGAAACAAGAACAACTATGACAAGTGACTACCATCCATTGCTAACCAATTGACAAAATTTGTTTATGAAAAAAATATAAAAAGGAATTTTATTTTTTGGTCAGATTACATTAGTTAATGTAAAGATGTCAACGCACTTATAAATGATTCATGACATCCAATTTGATCATATTTGTTTTCACTTTTCGAACATTAAGAGAATCTTGTCCTGGTCAATTACACTCTCAACTTTTATTATTCTCTTTATTTATTGCCTTACATAGTACTTCATAGATAACAGCCGCAAATTCAGTATTGTTTGTGTTTTAAAAAAAATTCTTAAATAGGACATTGGGGCAGATAATAATAAGAAATACTTGGCCTTTTTAAGTTCTTTTTTTTTCTTTTTTGTAATTTTAAACAAGAAATGGAATAAATATAAAACCTGGAAAATGTGAATATCAGATAGGCAATGTCGATCACTTCCTATTTTGCATATTATGTAGCAACTTATAGTGTACACTTTCTCTTTTTCACTTTGATGTGTCACTCTTTTTCTTTTTGAGTTTGTATAGATCACAAAAATGTCATAATATATTTAACACCTATTTTTTTTGTTTAGTTCGATCGTGGAATTCCTTTTTAAGTGTGTGACTTTTTATAATTGATCTTATTGATACTACAGAGAATGGGTCTGTCATCTTGAGATAGATATGGTTCTACTTCATCATATATTTGGAACACGAAATAGATTAAGAAATATTTAACTATGATCGATTCGTACTTAATAATCAGACTCTGTCCGGGCACAAGCTCTATGTGCCTAAATAGTTTTTTCTCTCTCTTAAACTTTGTGTCAAGTCTAACTCCGCTATATATAAAATGAAACAATGAGTATTATATTAATACATTAATTAAAATCATTTCCTCTATATATGAATGGTAATGAATGGAACGAATCACAAATAGCACTTTTTAAAATAACGTACACCAATAAGTATTGGCTTTTTTCAAACAGAGAATAAGTTGAAAGATCTGTTTATGTGCTTTAAAATATTCATGTACCCCTCAAACTATTCCCAGAATTGCAACTGTACGACCATAACTCATGGTTGTGATCATTTTTGGTTTTTTAACGATAGTAGTTGTAGCGATTATCGCCTTTAATTTGTATTTGGAGGGCATAGATGCCAATCGATGTACGAGAATGGCTTTTATTATTGGAAAACAGCTCTAAACACACTAACAAATTGATGGAGTTGAAATGCAGTGAATTTCACTCATATTTCACTTTTACTATAAGGTGGTCCCCTTGCTAATTTGCTATTATGCCAATGAAATCTCCTTTTTGTTTATATATGAGAATTGCTTGGTGATGTTTTGCATCTGATGCTTGCTTATTACTTTTGTGAAATGAAAATTTATGTCTCTTGTGAATCTGATGCCTTTCTTTCCCTGTCATCTTCTTTCATGTGTTTCTGTTATCTAAATGTCTATTTGAAGACTTACACTTTTCTTGGACTATAAATAAGAGTAACATATTTGAGTTATTTCATTGTGAAACAATTTGGGTGAGTTTTAGTTTTCCACAAGTAGTAATAAAATAATTATATTTCAAGACTTTTACTATACTGTCTATCAATGGCTAGCCAACAACCACCTCGTCCATTGTTCCGTTTTGCTTCCATGGTCCGTCCTGCTGCACAACCTGCACAACCTCCTCCAGCTTCTGCTCCACCAGCACCATCCCCACAACCGATGTTTCGACCTACCACCCCATTTAGGCCTGCCTCACCAGCAGTTACTGCTCGTCAGCCCCCTCAACCTCCAGTGCCTACTGCTCCTCCTGTTGCAGTAGTTACTGCACCTCCTGTTGCAGTAGTTACTGCACCACCGCAACCACAAGTGTCAGTCCCAGGTAGCCCCATTTCACCACGGAGGCGTCAACCTGCGGCAACTTCACCACCAAGATCACCTGTTGCTCCTCCTCAATCTGTTGTTTCGCCACCAAAGGCTCCTTCACCACGTTCTCCAGTAGCAGCACAACCACAACGTGCTGCCACTGAGGTCCCTAAATCTCCTGTCATTAGAGCCTCTCCCGTCATTAGAGCCACCACGTCAGTGCCACAATCCCCATTCAAGCCATTAGCTTCTAATGTAACAACAGAGAGCGCTCCAACTAGAACTCCGTATTCTTCATTTCCGCCATCTCCAAAAACAAAATTGCCAGATTCTATCCAAACTCTCATCAATCAATCATCACCATCAAAAGCCCCCCCACCATCTCAAAATGTCTTCCAGCCTAATTTAGTGAAATCCCAGACTTACTCTCCTCAAACTAAGCCTGCAGTTTCTCACCCTCCATCCCCACTAAAGCTTCCCCCATCTCAACTTGAGCTTGAGTCCAAGATTCCTTCACAAGTTGATCAGAAATCTGTTGTGGTCCATGAAACCACGAGGGCTAACACTAATGGTCATCATGTCCTGCAGACTGCTAGAAATGGAAACACAGTGGAAAGTTGGAAACAAGAAACAGTTAAAAAAGATAAAGGGGTTCAGAAGAAGAAGGTGTCTAATTCGGATGCTACAGATGACTTTGGAACGAGTGTGCTAACTCTAGCTGGTGAAAACAAGGGAGCCATAATGGAGTTAAGCCCTTCAAGGAAGACATACAGCCCTCAGAGCCTTCAAAAGAAAGGAAGCCCAAAGTCTTGGAATAGTGAGGATGATGGAGAGAAATCAGGGAATGAAAGTGGAAGGAAGGGAGATAAAATGCAAAATAAGTCCCTTCCTATGACTGCATTCATGAACAGCAACGTCCAAGGTATCAACAACTCCATTCTCCACAATGCTTCTTGCACTCACCATGATCCTGGTGTCCACCTTGTTTTTTCAAGAAAGACAAATGGTAGTAATGGCCTCCACATCAAGGGCAGCCAAAAGATCTAAAATCATCATCATCTTTTTTTTCTCATGGAGGGTCCTTTGTTTCTTTTAATATTTGAGAGAATAAATTGAGTGGTACGTCGAAAAGGACATGGATTCTGATTCTTCATGCATGGCTGCAATCCACTTCTCATGCACAAGGACCATCCTTTGGTAGGACAGAGAGATTCTATGCACAATGTTTCCATAATAAAGCTTTCTTATTGTATTGAGCATCTTCTATTCTATCTATATAATTTGTAAGTCTAATACAGAATTCGTAATTGTCTTATCATGATTTCAAATGTATTTGTACAATATTGAATACCATGTCTGAGTTTGGTTTTAGTATAGTTGCCATCAGAATTTGAGAGTTGTTCTTAATGCAACCTACAGTTTTTTTTTTTATCAAGATTACTACGAATGAGGAGATCAGTAGTTCAGATGCCTATTCTGCTCGTACATTTATTCCCATCGTATTTGGTTCACTGAAACAGAATTGCTTCTATCAAAAGCAGCTGTTTTGATTCGTAAGTTTGGGACCATTTGACATGGCCAGAATAATAAAATGTTTTTTCACTACAACACCCTCTCGAATATTACCTAGTTGATCACTAAAACCTTGGACATTTAAGGTTCAAATTCCAATCGCTGAAAGTATGTCAGACACCACTATTAAATTAAATAGTTAAGGTGCGCGCAAGCATTACTAAAACTGAAAGTATGCACAATTACATAGTTAAGGTGCGTCCACACAAACATTAGAAAAACTATATACAATTAAGCATGAAGATCATCAATTACATAGTTATGGACAAACGTTCACGTACGATTACAAATATGATATAAAAAGAAGATTCCAATTATTACCTCTGCAAAAAGTTGAAGGGAGTGGAGTGGAGGAAACGGTGACTGGCCGCCGGCCGGCAATTGATTTTGGGGATATTTGGTTGATTGATTTGGGGCTTGGGAATCAAGAATGGGCCTAATAGTGTGTTTTGGTTAAATTTTGAGTTGTTCTTACCGGCCCAAGTACACACTAATTTGCGAGTCAAAATATTCTCATCTATAACTTAAAATTTTGTAACGTATAAGTTTAGAGAAATTTTGTTCTTGTTCCACATAAGTTTTAAGGCATATTTTGTGGGTTCTGAACTAAATATATTCCTCTAGCAGCATATTTTCTGTAGAAATTAAGCAATAGAACTTGTTATGAAGTATAAAACATAATTAGTATTGTATTAATGAAAAAAAATATAAACTTATGTCTTGTAAATATTGTTATTTTTTAAAAAGTATTTACATACATTTTTTGTTACTTAAGAGTATCTGGAGAACAAAAATTATAATGATTCAAGCCACATAAATTGTGTTTTTCACCGTAAAATCTTTTGAGGATGTGAGTTTCACGAGTAAATGTTGTGCAAGGTTTGGAGAAGACGAGACTATAAATAAGCTTGGTATCATGAAAGAGCTATTGGCTTCACCTATAAAAAAGTACTTGGTCTATTTCTTTTTTGTATACATCAATATATACATATCTTGGAGAATAAGACTCCAAAATTATCATTGTTAAAGGACTCCTAATTTGAAAATAATTATACAACTTTTAAAAGTTAATTCCTAACAATCAATAAATATGTACAAATGGTCTTTCATTCAAACTCCTAAATGACATTATCATTACACTAGGTAGCCTTTTTTCTTAGAGATGTTAATTGGAATATAGATAACCTTATGTAAATTAAAGTAGTTAAAAAATAAATAGAAGCTTACAAATACAAATCTTTCTAGAGTTCAAACCGCTACAAACAAAATTCCATATTGTGTCAAAAAATTCGCAACTTAACAAATTAAAATTGCTAAAATTCAGGAGATTAATTATATGAGTGAAAGTCCAAAATAATATACTACTATAATACAAAATTTATACAAGACAGACTCTGGACACTATCTTGATTTGGATTATACCATTCTACATTTATATTGGGAAAGGGTTCGAAATATATTCGAATTTTTATTGAAATTGCTGTAACAATCTCAAACTTTATGAAGGACCTATTACTCCATGCATTATTTAATAGTGTATTTTAAAGATATATAGGTGCTTACGTAGACATAATAAATATTGCATCATTATAAATAATAATTTGTTTAGCTGGGCAGTTATATATCTTTAAAATACACTATTAAATAGTGCAGGGAGTAATAGGTCCTTCATAAAGTTTGAGATTGTTACAGCAATTTCAATAAAAATTCGAATATATTTCGAACCCTTTCCCAATATAAATGTAGAATGTCATAGGTCATGTCCAAAAATTGGGATTGATACAAAAATTTCAGTCAAAGCATATATTTCAAACTTTTTTCCCCTCATTTAACTATGGCAACTTGACATGGTCCAGTCAGGAAAACCTTTATATTTGTGGGATCTAGCTCCTCTCCATTTTCCCCAAGTTCCTACTTAGATGTATGACACATATGTTACTTAACTATTAAAGGTCTAGATTAATTATTTTCTTAATCAAAGAAGTATACTAATTAACGATGATTAAAAAAGATATTTAAGATTCCCAACTTTAGTAAGAAAATATTCATTTTCCAATTTTTTGAGAAAAAATGGATTTACTTCAATTAAATAGCATTAATCTTTTGATATAAAAAGAGTTCTTCTATAGTTTAACTCACGATAAAAAATATATACATTTTTTTTAAAAAAAATTTCTATTGTTTTGGAAAAGTTTGTCTAACTTTTAGTTTTCTTTGATATTTTGTGACAAAGTAATTTTCGATACTTTTTATTTAATATCTGAATGCTAAAAATTCTATTTTATGATTTACAATATTTTTCATCGTAAAATAACTTATTTAAATGTTTATTTTTAATTGACAAAAATTTAGTTTATGAAGAAACATTTTTTTTGGGTGAATGGAAAAACTATAGATAACGAAAATGATTTGAACTATGGTACGAAAAAATTGTGAGATGATTTTTTTTATAGCAATAATTATTAGATAGATTTAAATGGTAATATATATTCTTTTAATCATGATTAAGGTATTTGATTACTTAAAAATATGCACCATTGATATTTAAATAATACAAGTGTCATACATCTAAGTAGAAACTTGGGGAAAATTGAGAGAAGAAAAATGGAGAGGAGCCGGATCCGCATGTTTTCATCTATCAATCTAACGAATATTCTCTTGTTAAATTTATTTGTTTTATTTTACTGTTTAGTATGTTTTAAAAAGGAATGCTACTTTAAATATTTAGTACTCTCTCAATCTCAATTTAGTTTGATAATGTTTTCTTTTTTAGTTAGTTTTAAAATTTTAATTTTATTCTTATTGAAATAATTTATAACAACATATATATCTATGATTTGTTTTAGTTTATAAATATCTTCTTCTTTTTTTGCCATGTGAGTCAAATCATGATATGAAATCATATGTAATAAAATTGAAGTTTTGTTTGGACGTGTTGAAATTTTAAGTTGTATTATTTGCTCATAAATATAAAAACCCCATAAATTGTGAAAACTGTCAAAGTTGTCTCAATTATTCAAATAAGCAAAAGTTCATGACAAAAGTGTAAGACACTGTCACAAACCTATTCTAATCTTACCAAATAAGCAAAAGTTCATAAGAAAAGTATAATCCACTATCACAAAACTATTTTAAAAAAATACAATATTTAATGGTCGAATTTTATCTTGGTGAAAGGGTAAAATTGAACATGAGTGGTAGTCTCTTACTCTTCACTTTGAGTTGTTTGTTGTTCAATATCATTAGTAAATATATCATCATATGAATATTTCATAAATATTTCATCATTCCTTTGATATTCTCACCAAAAATTATATAATTTTTGCATTTGAAAAAATGTGAAATGATCATGATATGAAATTTCCAAATTTTGCAGAATTTGAGATTTAATCTCATGATTTGAAATCACGAGATGAAATCAAATGTCCAAACATTGATTTGAAATTATAAGATGAAATCGTATGTCCAAACAAGCTCATTTTGATCTCAATAAAGAAAGAGAAACCATTTGAGTAACTGTAAATTTTCTTTATTTGAAAGGCAAATCATATTCGAAAATTTTTCCAGAGATGGCTGCAGCAACTGCAGCTGTGAAAGTAGGGCTACTCGTTAAGGAAGAAGCCATTTGTTGAACTAAATGTTGTTGTAATGAATTTGTGTCAATATCTTCCATGAATTTGTTAGAAAATGTTGGATCTGTTGTAACATCTTGGTTGACTAATGGTACTGTTATTTCAGTTTGGGATGGATGAGGATGGTTGTGTTCTCCTTCATATACAGCTACTAAAATTGATGGATCTTCAATGCTTCTTTGTACCTATAAAAGTCGAGAGTTGTTCAGGATCATATAAGGAGATCAACTCTTCTATCCAATACCAATGTGGAAATCTAATTTTCTCTGTAACGATATAAGCATTTAGTTGTGGTGGTCTTAAATTTCAATGTGATATCAAATTAGACAAAGATTTTGAATTTGAGTCTCATTTGTAACTGTTATAAAAAATAATATCCTACACATTTGGACTATGAAAAAGAATTAGATTGCATGTGAAAAGGCGTATTGAAATTATTATACACGTTGGTTGAGATGAACTTACTGAGGTTAGATCGCATGTGAATAGACGTGTTAGAATTATTATACACTTTGATTGAGATTAAATTTACTGAGGTTTAATCGCATATGAAGAGACGTGTTGAAATTATTACACACTTCGATTGATATTGTACTTACTGAGTTTAATTAATCACATGTGAAAAGACGTGTTGAAATTTTTACACTTTAATTGAGATTAAACTTATAAAGGTTTGGTCGCATGTGAAGAAACGTGTTGGAATTACATCCCTCCAATATTCAAACCTCAGTAACTAAGTGCGTGTGATCATTTGACCATACTTGACAAACTTATACGATAATAATTCTTTTCCCTCCTAAAATTAAATCTTTAATTATTTTCAAATAAAATTTATGTTCAAACGTAACTTCAACTTCTAAAATACTTAATTTTTAATCCATCATCATTATGGTTTGATTGCATGAACTAACCTTCTTCTTGACTGGGCATGTTGGTGCAAATGAACACTTATAATATGCTCTAGGATAAGGGTTATCTCTTGTAACTTTTTGACCATATTTTCTCCAGTTATATCCATCCTTCACCACCTGTAAATTAACCACACCAAAAAAAAAAAGTTATTAGCGGACCGTCTCTTTATGTGATACTCTTTTATTATAACGCGTCCCATAACTTTTGGGACCGTCTCTTTTAAAGTCAATTTATACCTTTCGTATGTTTTGAAAATACAATGAAACATCTCTATGACGATATTGTTTGATTGAATTATTTTTATTGTTATAGAGAGGGTGTTTGATTGTATGTTTGAAATTGAGAAATATTTTGAACTTACTGAGGTTTGATCGGATCGATTAGTTTTGACACAAACAGTTGAAACATTGGTTGTGATTTCTCTTGGCCTCTTTGGTGATGCTTCTTCAAAATTATTCACACAACACTCTTCTTCAGCTTTTCTTTTCCTTGGTAATAATAAATTGGAATTGTCCTCTTCATTATGAGTAGAGTATTTTTGCAGCAACTCAATTAGGTGAGTTTGCAAGGAATTGTAGTTCTCACACAAATTTGTGAGCATTGTTACTAACTTCTTGTTCTCCTCTCTCATCCTAATCAATTCTTCATCCAACGTCTCGCGCTGCATAAAAATCAAATTACTAGTTCAATGATATAAAGAAATTAACAAGTAAGTTATCTAAAATCAATGTAAAGAATTTTTATATTGTTGTAGCAGGTAATAATAACAATAAGAAAAATAACAACGAAAATAATAATACAAAGTGATAATAATAACATACTATAAAAATTTTAAAATATTTTATTATTATGAAAAATTAAAATATATTTAAATCTACCTACCGGACTTGTATTGGTGTTGTGCAAAGAGAGGTTTGTGTTAAGGTCAATGGAAAAACTATTGTCTCCCAAACTTGTATCCATTGAATCTATAAGAAAAATTGTCCTTATTGATTGTGTTGTTTTTTTTGTTGAATAGAATGAAGAGAAGAAATGGGAAAATGGATTATTTATAAAGGAAAAAAAGTGGAAGTAGTTAAATTGATTTTTGGTTTTTTTGTGGAAGAGAAAGTGGGAGGAAATTGAGGGTACATAAAAGTATATATAGGTAATTACCTAATTGGCTATTCAAAGACTTTCACTACAAGAGTGGACATATAGAAGGCAAAGACTGATGAAATTGAATAGTACTTTAAAGAATGTCTATATATTCAAGTCTTGGTCAATTTTCAATTTAATTGCTTTAATACTACTCCCAAATTATATAGTTTTTCTTTAAAAAAAAATTCTTTTCATCCAAACAAATTCTCAGTATTGTTGTGTGAATTTTCTTAGACAAGAAAGATTCTTTGCTTTTAGTAGTTTGAAAAATTCCAAGATTAATTATTATTTTAATCAAAATTAAGTTAAGGACTATTTTTCAACTTTATACGCTATGTTATCGAGTTATTCATTTCATTAGCTTTATCACTTGAGTCCAAAAGAATCGAGCTTGTCAATCTTTTGGCACAAAATATCAAACATTAGCGGTGTGTAATCTTACTTTTCATGATTGATTGATTAATTTTTTTTAAAAATAATTTTTTTTTAAATAAAAAAATGACTTTCTTAATAAAAGTTGAAAAATAAGTGTCGTTGTTTCCTTCCACACTGACAACCACCTACCTCCAGCTCTTTGTACAAATAATTATTAAGATAGCTTTGTGTGGGAATGGACTTAAAATATTTCATAATCAGAAGTCTTGAGTTTGAAAGAGCCCACTCAGGTTTTTTTTAGTAAACTTCTATATGTATAAACTTTCTTGGAATTTTCTAAAACTAGTCTATCTTGCTAGTGCATTTATTTCGTTTGGAATGAAGAATATTCAATGCTTATACGCTAACATATTTAGCTCAAATATTATTATTTTTTAACAATCCTTTTGAATAATCAACATCAACAGCTCTTTTTTTTTTCTATCTATATAGATATGACATACAACCATTATAGTGTCACGATCGTGGTTTGAATAAGTTGGCGTTTTTAAAATTATTCGAAATAATTTTCTAAATTTTTTATTTTTTTAAATGGTTAGTTTGCTTTTTGGAAAATAATGGTATATTTAAGTTGCTTTGATAATGATTAATGATGATGAAAATGGCAATCCAATTATCAACGGTTGACAAAATTATAGTATAATTTCACAATATTTATGATCATTTTTGCCCCTTTGCCTTTTATAAAAGGCATGTTTTAACGACCTGATTCCGTCGTTACGGAAAAGTCAACGGAAAATTTTTTTGGGTCGGAAAACTTTTTGGTAGTAACTTGGGATTTTCTAGCCTAGTCCAGATTTGGACGAAATCGAAGTCATGTGAGTCTAGGGAAATCTGGTAACAAATGGGAGATCTAATTATGGTTTTGATCACATGAGTAGATAGCTAAGATGTTAAGGAACCCGTACGACTTTACGGAATTGAATTCGGGCGAGTAGAACTCCCGAAACTGATCATAGCATGAACGGGTAGTTTTTGAGTGTCATGGGTTGAAGATGTGTTGTGAAATGGGGGTTTGGAATTCTTAAAATTGTTCACTGGTTCCGTGCAAGCCGTTGTGGCGGGATTATTTCCACCTGGGCGGGGCCGTTGTAGCAGGATGAGGTCCGTTGTGGCAGGACAGTCGCGATTTAAGTCGAAAATAAACCCCAAAAACGTTTTATTCTGCACTTTTCGACTTTGAGGACTAAGGAACGACCCAGGCGAGTTCTTGACCATTTTTCACCATTTTTAAGGCTAAAGATAAGGTTTTAACTCCCCGAATCCGTTTTTCGATCCGTAAAATGTAAACAGTGGGTAATTATCGATGGGGGAGGGTTTTGATCTGGAAATTATGGTGGAAAAAGCCATAATCTTGGTATGGGGATCAAGGGTTTGACCTAGGATTGATATTATTGTTTAATTATAATCTGGGTAATTAGGTGTTGTTTATTGATCCTCGCATTATTATGATTGTTTGTAGACCAAGAACAAGCGAAAAATAATCTGGAAAGGGAAGAATCAAGTTTCTTAGGGGATTCAAGTTTTGTTCGAAGTAGGTGATAGTTGTGATTTCATGTTGTGTGATATATGTTTGTACTTGCTTCATTATAATGCATATATGTATGCGAATGTTGCATTATTGATCACACTAATCATGAATGAGGATAATTGAATAATTGAATGCCATGAATCATGACTTGATTGTATGATTATGAGAATGTACTTGTGATTGTGATTGTGGCTTATTGAATGGAGTGGGTGCTACGTTCCGACACACTAAGTGAGATCGGTTGCCACGTACCGGCATAAACATTGAAACGGGTGTCACGATCCGACACACTAACTTGGATCGGGTACTACGTACCGATACACTAACAATTTGGGTATGGGTTCCATGAGAGGACCATTGAATTGGGTTCTGTGAGAGGACCATTGATTTGTGTTGTGTATCTACTTGTGATGATTACGTTCATATCTAATAATGATTGATATTGGAAGACTGTATGTTGCTCTAAAATGATAACCAATGTGTATTATTGAGAACGTGGAATGCTACATTGATCCTGAAAAGATGACTAATATTGTATATGTTCGGTATATGCTTGTTTTATAATGTTGTGGTTACTTGCATGTGTTTCACTTATTGGGATAGTCGCGTGATCCTACCAGTACACTATGGTTGTGTACTGATAATGCACTTGCTCTTTCTTTGTTGAGTACATGGCTTCTTCAGGCGGCTACTGACAGACCTCATTTAAGAGATCACTGATCGAGACCGGATTCAAGGGTGAGCCAGTTCTTTCAGGCTGCCATGGATCCTTCGTACTTTGTTTAGTCCACTCTTTTCAGACTTAGACATTGTTTTAATAGTTGTTTAGTTTCGAGATTGTACCCCTTGTTCTTAGACTTGTCGTTAGTAGAGTTTTGGTACATTGACTTTTAGGTTCTAGGGGTTGAATTTCCGCATTGGTTATGTTTCGTTGATTAGTTGAACCCTTGGAGTTTATGGGGACTCCATTTTTATTGTCCTTTAAACCTGCTTCCGTATCTTTAAATACATAGTTTTTTGTTAAGTTATTTAGTCTGGGTTGTAGTAATGGTTCTCCCACCGGAGGGTTAGTGTGGGTGTCAATCACGATGGTCTGGGTCGTGACACATGTGGTGCTTGGGTGCCGACCACACTTTAGTTGCTTTGCACTCGTAAAAATAAAAAAAATAGATAAAGACTCATAATATTCATTTATTATTTAAAATAATACTTATATGAGATGCTCCATGACATATATACCATTTTAGTAATTATAAATAAAAAAATCAACGACAATAACAACAATAAATTGTATTCTGTAGATCATCAAATTTTATTACCGAATGCTTGAATTTCTTTCTAGAAATATTTATCAATATTGGGAGTTCACCGAGCTATTTCAGGGTAAAGATATCTCTAAAATCTAGCCTAATCAAGCTACAATTGCTTGATCTTATTAAATTCAGTCATTTAATCATAGCTTATTTTGTATTTATAATTTTCTTTGCTCATATATTTCACCATCTCGATCGATTTAATTCATGTATCCTTAAACCTCACGTATAAATATAACTATCCTTTTAGGAGGTCAACACATACAAGTTCAACTAATTGCAATTGTATTATTTACCTAATTATTTACTCCATTTAGGTAAACTAGGGAAAGAACCCTCTAAATGTTGATGTGGCAAAGAAAATCTAGACACGGTCTCTTTTAGACATGTGGGGATGAATAAAATAGAAAATAAGCTCCCAACTATTTGATTTAATTGTGTATTTTTATTTTTCAAGCCAACTAATTAAAAAGCCTCGACTGTAACTCCATCGTTTTAGCCAAATAAAATTAATTAATTTAAAATAATAAAGTACTAACTATGTATTTTTTAGATGCAATGACTATTTATTTCAATTTTAAAAACTTTAAATTTAGTCATATAAAAATATATTTATGCAAAACAATGGAGTTGCTATTGTGTACATTTTCACTTCTTGTTTAGTTGCAATAACTATATGTTTCAATCGTTATGAAGGGCTCTGTTAATTTTAGTGAAATGAAAATGTTTAGCAAAATAATGAAGTTTCAATTATATAATTTTTATTTATATATTAGTCAAACATAAGGACTCTCTGTTCCAACAATATATTTATTTTGGGCAAAATTTGTAAAAAAAGAAGAAGCTATAATTTCATTATGCTTAGGAAAATATTTTTTTTCTAAGTGGAGTTATAGCCTATTTCTTAAAAATAAAAAATTTACAAGTCATAACTACAATTAATAATGTTAAATGTTAATATTCTAAATATAGTCATATAAATTACAGTACACCAAAAATGATCTGTAGCCGGTAATTAATTAACGACAATAGTTTAGTTATTGTTAAATATGTACTTTTAGTGATAGTTAACACTCTTTGTACGGGGCAAGGCGTAAGCCTCAAGACACGGGGCATAAGTCCCATAGAAATTATATTTATATGAGATAAGTATTAATAATCAATAATGAAGAAAAAAAGTATTATAATTACTATTTGAGAAATTTCATTACACCAATAATAAAAATATGATTTAAAGCAAAAAAAGGTTAAAAAAATAATTAAAACCGCCTAGGCCTACGCTTTTTACGCCCGGGACTTACGTTTTTATGCTCGAGGCTTACGCCTCAAATTTTAGAACATACGCCTTATGGATCTACGTCTTTAATTTACGCTCCGGAGCATTTTTGATACGCCCCGCCCCGAGACTCACCCGGAGACTCGCCCCAAAAACATTTTTGAAAACACTGGCTTATAACAACATTGGGCCAAATAACAATTAACTAATATCAGTAAAAGATATAACACTTTTTGTTAAAATTTATACATATATTATCGTTAAAAGCTATTTTTATTATAGTGTTAGGATCGAAACAAGTATTGAGTACTATATGAAAGAGGAGAAAAAAGTTGGTAAAAGATGTGAAGTTCGTGGGAGCACAAGTCAAATTGTTAGTCAGCCATGATTTGATTAATGCCAAAAACATGTTCAAGTGTCCATCGTCTTTAACGTAAATTGTGACAGTAGACATTGCTGACGTCCTCATTTCTTGCGTCATTAGATGACCTAAACATTAATATAATTCCCAAAGTCTTTACTCGTGTATTAGTTAAAGGGAAAAGTACAACCAATATGGGGTCATTTGGTTTGAAGATAAGAAAATTAATTAAATATGAAATTTATCGATAATTTGTAGCTAAATGAAATGAGCATAAGATTTTTGTTGTTTTGTTATAAATTTGTGTGTCGTTAATTTCATATTTTCTAATAGTGAAGTTATGGTGATATTAGTTATTATGATATTATTTCTTATTGACTATTTGGTTTGTTATATTAAAACTTAAAAGTAAGATGCATTACAATTTTTTTAGAATAAGTTGTTTGTTTTTAAAAGGCATAATATGTCATTTAACTTGACCTCATTTCATATTTATGCCCTTCAGGCTTCAACTTTGGATGTATACAAATAGACACTTAAACATGTATAAAATTGAACAAGTAGGCACATGAGTCTTATATGACATAATACACGTAAGAGGACGCAAATTGGCATGTTGGATACCACATCGGACATGTGTGTTTATTTGTTCAACTTAATACACTTAATACATGTTTAAGTGTGTATTTGTGTAACCCAAAGTTGGAGGATATAAATGTGAAACAATTAGGTAAAGTTAAATGACACGTTTATGTATTTTGCCTTTATAAAATATCCTCCAACGTATTAAAAGGATTTGAGAGGGCATTTTCATTCCTTTTTCTATTTCTATATGAAATATGCCAAAATATTTTAGGATTGGATAGTCTATGAAATTATTTTATTCTTTTTTACTATATCAGATAGTAATTCTATCATTGTACCACAAAAATAATGAGACTAAATAATCTCGAGATTAGTAATTACCTCAAATTAAATATGAAATAAAGTAAATTCCAAATTTTATTTCCATATTATTATCCTTTCACCGTAGATTTAAACTAAACGGGAAATTAACCCTCTATAGCTATTATTTCCAGGGATTCAAAGTATCGTACTATTTATATTCATATCACCAATAAGCTTTTAATCTTTAATTAGTTACTGGGTATATCTAAGATACTTTACATATGTAAACTTAGTTTTAGATAATTAGAGCAAGATTAATGTAACATGGTCCACCCCACAAATAATTATTACTCCCCCATCCAAGTTTGTGGTGTAACAAATTAAAAAAAAATTAAAATTTTATGTTTGAAAGAATTTAATGTAATTACATATATTTTTATAAATCATCTCATTAAAAACAAAAATAAAAATTCAGTCATCTATAACATAAAATACCATTCTTATAAAGATAATTAAAAAGAAAAATATATTACATAAATTGAGAATACTAGTAGTTAAAATGCACACATATAAAAATACAATTCAGGAGTTGTTTAAATTTAAAAATGTCAAAAAAGCGGTCCATATTTTTCCTTATATAGAGGTATGTGCAAATATGAATAGATAAAAAGAATAAATTATACGAAACAAGATAAAGCGAGTCGGAAAAAAGAAAATTATGATGATATAGAATAACAAGACTGATTGAAGTCTTTATGAATTTTCCCACTGCCGGCACCACTTGCAATGCCTGGTTAAATTTGTTGAAATAATGTATCGTGGATCTTGATTAATTTAGAATTTTCAAAGAAGACAAAGTCATAGTAGGTGATTTTCTCTAAACCACAAGTGACATAAAAGGGATGACGTGATATTTATAACCTCATCATCTACGTACCCTTGAGCTCATCTCTTTTTTTTCTCTTCAATTTTCCAACTCATAGTCCTCTTTTCTGACTAGATAATGTTGTTTGTCGGAAAAAAATTATCTTTGAGATAAATTATTTCGAAATAAGTTATTTTATCATATATATATATGGATTGGTTATTACCTTACTATGATAAAAATGATGGAATAAATAATCTAACGACTATCTAATATATCCTGAAATTATTATACCTTATATCTTACCCGAAACGACTTCTAATACTTGATTCTACGTACGATTTGAAATTAAGTTTCTATGTTTGAGTCATGTAGTACTCCCTAGTCCCTCCGACTCATTTTAGTTAGTTTAGTTATAAAGATTACTTTAAAAACAACAATTTCAAATATTTGTTAAGTATTTTTAAGGAGGTACAAAAATTAAATACGAAAAATGAAATAGAGAATATATATATATATATATATATATATATATATAAGGATGACATTGGTGTAGTGACGTTACCATGAAGCAACGACATTGGTGACAAGATGACATGTAAGTTTGTTGTGGTGACTGATATTTATATTAGTCAATATATACTTTCTTGGTGATTCATTTATGTGATATCATTTACTTTGATAAGGTGTTTAGTAAAAAGGAAAAAATAATTTTAGGTATTTGTAAGGTTATAAAGTAAAAATGATTTTAAAAATTAAGTTATTTCTAATTATAATAAGATAACATTTTTATTCGTTTTGAGATAAACTAAAAAAGAAAATGTGTGATATAAAATGAAAAGGAGCGTAATATGAATTAACTTTAGGACTTCTTTCGTTTGAATTCAAATGCTTCGCTTTTATTTTTTTTTTTGGTTTTATCTTAAAATAAGTGTGTCATTCTATATTTTGTAATTTTTTTTCAATTTTGATATTTTATACCGTAAGTTTAAAAATATTAAAATTATTTTTAATATAGGAATACAAAATTAAATTATTCTTTTTTTTTATTTCTTTAACTCTATTTTTAATCAAATTGAATCCATCGGTAGCCACCTAAAGTTGACACTGTGTTTAAAAAGAGAATTTTTTTTAAAACTAATTATATAGTCTAAAATAGTTCTTAGATATTTGTATGATTGTAAATGATTTCATTAAAGGTAAAAATGATTTTTCAATACAGTAAGACGACATTCTTTTTTAGATTGACTAAACAAAAAGAAGAATGTCAAATAAAATAGAATGATATTATTTTATTTTCAGTAAATTGTTATATATTCAATCAAAGTTTAAACAGAAACCAAAATAACAATAGAAAAATAAAACTTCAAGCCCAAACAAAAATGTGTTTCCTAAAAGAATTAAACCCCTCACAATTGCTCAAGGTTTGAATATATTCTTCATAATATAAAATGGTATATTTTTCTGTGGTAAACTAATTTATTCTTCATAAAAGATGGATTCTATGAATTTTTTCGTAGCGTAAAAATGAAACGAAGCCACTAAATATTTATAGCCATTAACAGGTGCAAATGTACCACTTCGTAAATCGTAAGGGAGGTGATGGGTGTTATCTCCTGTATTCAGATTAGCAAACTAGAAATAACAAAAGATGAAAAGAAAAATACAAGAACTATCCGAGTCCATAGAACCCACTGTGTGTCCTTAAGAAATTTAATCCCCTCAAGTACTCGAGGTTGTAGATTAATTCCTCTCAAGATAAAACGGATTAACCATTAAAGAAGTAGCGGTACCTCAAACTTCAATAATTTCAACAAACTCAAAATGACAGCAACGAATCACACACACAGACACGATCGATCGATTTTGTTTTGTAAGAAATATATGCAAGAGAAGGGAAGAATTTGATGCAGAAAAATGAGAGAAGGCTTCTCTATTTATAGCCAACAAAGGGTGAATGTCACAACTTTTTGGAAAAAAGACAACCTTTCAGAAAGATCACAACTATTTGGAAAAGGCACAACCTTTCAAACGGTCACAATCCTTTAGAAAAGACACAACCTTTCATAAAGGTCACGACCCTTCGACAAAGTCACAACTCACAACCATTCAGGAGAGTCACAACCCTTCATTTCATGTTCACACCTTTAAAACCCAACAATCCCCCACATGAATAGGGAATGGCTATTGTTAAAACATATGCATGAAAAACTGTGTGATTCATAAGTAAGGATTGATTGCATCTGGATAAGTGGGTTTTTCTTTGAACTTTTCATAGTGAGCATATATCGGATATACTCGGTCAATCGGTGGATTTGATATCCTTGAATTGTCAAGCTTTGGTGTATACCTAGACAACATAAGTCACACAATCAACCCTTGAATTGCTTTTGGTTCTCATTGTTTTGTTCGTTTCAACAATGAACACGTCTTGGTTTATAAGTGCGTAGAGAACTGGCCTAATCGGATTCTCCTTGAAGCGGCCTACACTTCACACTTACATAGGTGATTTCTACATGTGTTATCCCGTAGATACAACATTTGATATACCTTGTATTAAACTTGGAAACCATTAAAAAGTCCTAATGTCTTTATCCTTGTTAATGAACATTGTCTTATCATGAGAATGGACCATAACAAATATGTTGATAATGTTGAACTGCCATTAATGATTTTGTTTGATCTCCTTGAACCTAGATCTTGAGATCTCTAGTCTTCTAGGTAGAATTACCGCCACAATGACTTGTCCTCGGCCATAGTCCCATTCCCTTTGATAATCTATCAACTCCCTCTCTAGTTATGACTTTTGCAAGTGGATCCGACACATTATCATTGGACTTTACATAGTCAATTATGATAATTCACTAGAGAGTTGTTCTCTAACGATATTATGTCTACGTCATATATAACGAGACTTTCCGTTATACATCATGCTCCATGCCCTATCTATTGCAAATTAACTCTCACAGTGTATGTGAAACGACCCCAAAAATGTCCGAAAATGTGCTTCGGAAACACCTATAATTGTAATTTCCATATATCTCAAAATCCGTGCATGATTTTGGAAATTCGACTTCATATTCTTATTCAGGGGGTCAAATTGAGTGGGAAATGGGTCTAACCCGAATTTTAGAGCAACCGTATCAAAATTCGAAAATCGCAAAAAATGTGATTTGGAGGGTCAACTTTAAAGGGGCATATCTCTTAGCACACAAGGAACTGGAAGGGC